>NC_089240.1:77751024-78051024 GCF_963924675.1 Phocoena phocoena | reverse complement strand
TCTGATTCCTATGGGGCAGTAGAAAAGTCATTTCATATATATTAGAAAGCAACTATGGTAGTTTATTTTGAAAATGGGGAACAATGGACAGTTGTAAGTTCTTAGAAATACAGACTATTTTTATTCCTAAATCACTGACTTTCTAAACAGAAAGACAGCAGAGACTGGAGAGTCAGATGGTCCTGGGTGCAAATTCAAGATTTCCCATATACTAGCTGTGTGATCTTCAGTGGATTACTTGACAGTTATGAGCTGAATTATGAATCTTCCTCCCCAAATTCATATGTTGAAGTGCTAACCCCCTGTACCTGAGAATGTGACTATATTTGGAGATAGGGTCTTTAAAGGGGTAATTAAGTTAAAATGAAGTCATTAGGGTGGGCCCTCATCCAGTCTGAGTGGTATCGTCACAGAAAGAGGAAATGTAAACACAGGTATGTACAGAGGGAAGACCATGTGAAGACAGGGAGAGGATGGCCATCTGCAAGGCAAAGTGAGAGGCCTCAGAAGACACCAAACATGCTGATATCTTCATCTTGAAGTTCTAGCCTCCAGAGGTGTGAGAAAATACATTTCGGTTGTTTAGGCCACCCCATCTGTGTTACTTTGTTAGGGTAGCCCTAGCAAAGTAATATAGATTGGATCCTTGTGAGTTTCAATATTCACATTAAATAAGGATTGTAAAGCACCTGGCCCACTTTAGACACTCAGTGAATTCTGGTTCTTTTGTCATTATGTTTCATAGACACAATCTTTTATCTTATTTTTTCTCTGTTCAAAATGGATGATATGCTTAATGGTAATAAGTCTGTGGGATTGTTCTTTGAAAATCATAAAAGAAAACTACGACTCAGGACATATGCACTGAAATTGGGTTGTTAGAACCAAATATCCTTGATCTCTTCTACAGGGCTTGCTCTTAACTTTTTGATTGCCAGTTTACTGGATTGCTCCAGAACTCAATGGAGCAAACTCCCTAATGGTATAGAACTGTTTCATAAGTTAGCAAATTATAGTTGGGAAAATTACAAGTGCTTGAGACTTGAAATACAGATTATTAGGACAAAAACAAACCATTTATCATATAGTAAAAACCATTCCATATCTTTCATTTTACCTTGGCACAGGTTGAGGAGATGGTAAGAAAAAAAGGTTCTGCTTTTTGCATCCTCCATTTAGCCCAAAGAAACCACAACTTTGTCATCATACTAAGAAAAATAAGCTTTTGGTACTCAATTAGTTGGCTAAGTAGAAGACCAGATATAGAATCCAGTGAGTTTCAATAATTTTCCACAGTGCAAGAAAAAGGACAGAAATCTGGGCAGGCCAGAAGAAACTCAAGAAAAAGTCTGATATTAGTTGTATCACAACACTGATATATAATATTACAAAGACCTTTTATCAGATATAATGCTTTGAGAGCCAACTCATTCCTGTTTGAGCTCCATATTGGTAATAATTACTTATGGAAAATGTTTTATAGTTTTGATCTATCTAAATTTAGTTAAATGAAGAGAAAGAGAAGGTCAGTATGCTACAAAAAAAGCCAGATTATCTTTTTAAAAAAATTTTATCTTATTGAAGTATAGTTGATTTACAATGTTTTGTTAGTTTCTGGTGTACAGCACAGTGATTTATATATATATATATATATTCGTTTTCAGATTCCTTTCCATAATAGGTTATTACAAGATATTGAGTATAGCTCCCTGTGCTATATAGTAGGTCCTTGTTGTTTATTTTATATATAGTAGTGTGTATGTATAAATCCCAACCTCCTAATTTATCCGGCAACCCCCCACCTTAGTAAAGAGTTCCTAACAGTACCCAGCACAGTGTTTTGCACTGAGTGGACTATCAATAAATTATTGTGTGAAGAAAAAGGAGGAAAAAATAGAGGTAGCAGAGTTTCAAAGAGGTTTACCTGATAAATTAAATTCATGTACATTGACCTCATATTCATACTCTCTTTAGGCCATTTAGCTGTAGATCCTGGGATCTGAAATGGAGGGGCTCAGTTGTTGTTGTTAATAGTCTGAAGATCAGTTTGGGAAAATATATTCATCTGCAGGATCAACAGAAGCCAGAGTATTAGGCAGTCTATAATCAATAAATTTGGCTGGTTAATAAAATGAAGGAACAAAGCTTTCACATCCACACAATCTCGGAATGTATCAATAAGTTTGTCTGGTTAATAAAATGAAGGAACAAAGCTTTCACATCCACACAATCTCGGAATGTGTGGGGAAGTATAAATACAGTAGTTGTTTTTTGGTTTTTGTTTTTAAATATTGTGATTATCTGTTTGGTGTATTTGTTTAGTGTCGCACTTATTTATTTTTTAAAATGGGAGAAAGACCTCTCTAATGCTGAATATCATAGGCTTTCTGCAGCATAAAATAACTGCCCTCCTTTCCTACATAGTGTGATTCCTCTTTTCACATTATTTAGATAAAAGTAGATTATATTGAATTGAATTGTAGCAGGTGTTGCTGACAGGTTCTGACCTTTTGACTCAAACTTTTCTATTATGCTGTTATTTTTTTTGCTGTCATGTGGATGTTCTTTTTTCTTTCATGATGCTTCAAGACTCAGTTACTGCTTTATGATATTTAATTCATATTCTTTAAAAATATGTTCCTTCCTATAAACAAAAGACTCAAATATGTGGAGTCATCTATATAATATTAATTACAATTTTTAGTCCTCGCCTTTTTTTATTTAAGAAAATACACATATACAAGTCACTTTGGGGGTTATATTTTTGGAAGATATTTTACTGAGAGTAATATAAGTATTTTCAACTTTTCATAAAAATAGAAATGTAATCTCTCTCCTCCCCTAATGCACACTATTGTTTGGAATGGAGTGAACAACTTGTTTCAGCTTAAAATACCTTTATTGGGGAAATAAGCTAAAAAGAAAAATATTAGTTGCTCTGAAATATATCCTTTTCAAACATGGCTTTATTTTATTTACAGGGTACTGTTTTTTCTTTTACGTTCAACTTTAGTCTTAATTTCTACCACCTATAGGAAAATAAAGCATCCTGGTGGTAATTATTTGACATCAATTTCATAGCTTCACATTGTGATTGGTATTTTTGATGACATGGATGATAGTGGGGGCACATTGAAAGATAAATTCACAGAAGATAAATGACTTGAGTTTTATCTATATACACGAACTATACCAGTTGAAGGTTAAAAGGCAACCAAGCAGCTCCACTAAACTAAATTACCATTCTGACTCATTTTTTCACTAAATTGTATACTTTCTTTAACCTTATTGAAATCGCCAAATCAATCATCCTTTGGCATCATGTAGACACAGTCATAAAATATTTTCCTGGAGAAATGAGACCATTTTAATAGCTTCATTTTTCCCCCTTCAGTAAAAAGCACTCATTTGGACTGTGAAAGAGATATCTTCCTCTTATAAATCCTTCAGAATTCAAAATATTAGAACATTCAACTGTCACAGTGTCACTTCCATCTACACCTTTCACTATTGTGGTGATTCTTATTGCCAAGTAAAGATTAACACTAGATACTCTATAGAATTATTTTTTCAGATTTTTTGTGAATGTAAAGGATATTTTCAAGTGTATTTTTGCAGAATTATATTGCAGTAAGACCTAAGATGTATTTAGTAACTGTCTTCAAGAATTTGGTGTATATTTTCATGAACAGTCAGTCTGAAAATATACTATTGTATTATGTTGAGGTAGTTAAAAGCAAAGACACTGATGCCTTATCAATTCTGAAAATAAACAATTATGTATACTAAATAGAATTGTTAAATTTTAATTGAAAAAATAAAACTATTGGAATAGCTTTTTAACTCATTTCATCAAAGAAATTAATTTGATTCATGAATAAAAGATTTCCAAACCGATTACTGTAACAAGTAGCTGCCTCTAGTGCAGCAATAGCTTGAAAAAATGACTTTTATCTGAAATTTCAGAATAAGGAAATATTGATGAAATTACCATCATTAATATGTCCAAAAGAAGTAGTGCTATTTACCTGTAACAAAAACCAAAGTGCTTATAAATTGTAAATACATCAGATAGCAGTAAAGAGCACAAGCTTTAGGTTTCACAGGCTTGGACCAAAATCTTGGTTCTACCACTTATTAACTGTGCAGAAGTTGCTTTGTCTCTTTGATCCTCAGTTTCATTGTCTGTGAAATAAGGATAATAGTTTCCATTTTATTTTTTTAAATTATTTTATTTTTGGCTGCATTGTGTCTTCGTTGCTGCGCGTGGGCTTTCTCTAGTTGTGGCAAGTGGGTGCTACTCATGTTGCATTGCGTGGGCTTCTCATTGTGGTGGCTTCTCTTGTTGTGGGGCATGGGCTCTAGGCATGCTGGCTTCAGTAGTTGTGACATGCAGGCTTGGTAATTGTGGCTTGTGGGCCCTAGAGCGCAGGCTCAGTAGTTGTGGCACACAGGCTTAGTTGCTCTATGGCATGTGGGATCTTCCCAGGCCAGGGATCGAACCCATGTCCCCAGCATTGGCAGGCTGATTCTTAACCACTGCACCACCAGGAAAGTCCCCAATAGTTTCCATTTTAAAATATTGTAAGCAATTATGTATATTATGAAAAGGTGTGTATATGTTAGGTTCTCGATTAAGAGCTCAATAAATATTAGATATTATTACAAGCACCATAATTGTTTACTTGTCTTCTTCAAATTTATATTAATATAAAGATATATAGTTTATAAAGTAGAATGGAAAATCCATATGAATTTTAAAGATAAGAGGTGTGTGTGTGTGTGTGTGTGTGTGTGTGTGTGTGTTGGTCCGTGTCCTTATGGATGTCTATTTTAGGCTATATCCCTTAGATTGCTAGGGACAGGAGTTTACTTTCCTTTGTTGTTAAGAATATGTTGATGGAATAAATTTTGTCATTCATAGGTCTGAATTTAACAAGTTTGGATAAAACATTAGTTGATTTTTGGATATACAGCATCCACTCACTCTTCCTAAATGCAACCCAATGTCCTTTTGAGGAATTACCTCTTCCCTACAGTTTGGTGGTACTTTAATTGGGCCTCTCTTTTCCTAAATAAAGGGTAACTATAATCCAAGCTGGACAAGTCAGAAGCTCCATTCCTGGAACTAAAATTTTTAATGGAGGGTAACAAAAATGAAAGTGAGTTGACATTCATTCACTCCTAACAGTGGTGAGGCACTGACTAGATTGTTTCTGCAGTCTGCTTCCAAGCTCCTTTGTTTCCAGTTCTTTCCAAGATTAGATCTCCAGTCTCCTGTTATCCTGCTCTCTTTTTTAAAAAAATTATTTTGCCTAAATTACACAGAGCGATATTATGTTACTTGTGATCAAAAAATTGTAACTGATAGAGGATAATAGCTAGATTACAAATGGAAGGGACTGTGCTTTCCCAATGTTGGCTGTTATTGCTGTGGCTCGCCATGGTGTCACTCACCAGCAGGGTGTTTCTAACTTAGTTACTAGAACTTAAGCACAGTGCCTGGCACATAGAAGAACTCAATAATGCTTAACTGATGAATTGCCCTGAAAGCAAAGGAACTAACTTCTAAAAGTGGTTTTGTCACTTCAGCACAGTATAGCATATATGTGCATGCACGCACATGTGTGTTTGGTGTGGGCAGCTCTGCACGTAGGTTCTCTGCATGGACTTCAGCACTGTTCTGAATTATATTCAGATGAATCTGATGTTCAACAACCCTATTTTCCATTACTTTCCAATACCAGCGCCCTGTTTCAGGGATGCCATTCTTCTCATTGTTCGCCAAACACACCCTTCTCATTAACAGGTCCAAGTTAAGACATGCAATTTCCTATATTGATCTCTTCTACCTCTTGAATAAAATAAGCAGAAGAGTTGTCATGTGTATCAGCGTAGCAGAACACTTAAGAGATAGAACTCTAGAACCAGTGTACCCTAGGTTCAAATCCCAATTCTATATCATTTATTAACTTTTTGACTTTGGACAAGTTCCTTAACCTTGCAATGACTGTTACCACATCTGTAAAACAGGGCTAATAATGGTGCCAGTTCATTTTCTGGGGGGGGAGGTGTAAAGTTAATATTTACAAAGGACTTACCTAGTGCTTGACACAGTGTTGTAGACATTACAACTGTTCAGCAATATTTGGTTCCCTTCCACCTCCGGGCATAGATGAGGATCACAGTTCTCTGCTGTTGCTCACACCACCTCTGCCACCTTTAAGTTGATCTGACTTGCTCTGACAGGCAAGAAGAAGTGCCCTAAGACATTCTAGAATTCTAGTCATCTTGTCGAAGATCTCTCTTCTGGAAAGTCACCTAGACCTGCAGTAGCCTTTTAATGGGTTACGTCACAGTGTCAACTAGCCTATCCAGGTGAATATGCATACTACTATACTACAATACTATGAAACTGTTAGTTGATTTTGCTATATAGTCACCTATTCTGGCAGTCACTTCTGTAAGTTCATATATTTTTAGGTTTGTATCTTATATCTTCCCAACAACGTGTTAGAGGGGAGATATCATAGCTTACGGTATCTTCTGTTATCCTTCCCCAGTGCCTAATACCATATGAGTACAAGGCACCCTGTGAATATTAATCACATGAAGATGCTATTTCAGTATTCTAGCTCTAAAGGAGAATTTGTAGTTTCCCCATGGGATCTTTTACAAAGGATGATAACAACTTATTGGAGAGGATTGTAGCAGGTATGTATAAATGCATAATCTCCAAAATCTTTCTCTCAGTCTCAGTTTTTGTATCCACCAGGGATCATAGCCAGAAACCTAAAAATCATACTTGACTCCTTCCTCTTCTTCGTCTCCCACATCCAGTCTCCAAGTCCTGTCATTTCTACTTCCCAAATATTTCTCAAGTCTGTTTCTCGCTCTCCATTTCCTTAGCAAATATTTTAGTTCTTTTCAACATAATTTCTTTTATGAAAAATTGAAGCAGTCTCCTAACTGTTCTGATTTCTAGTCTTGCCCCCACCCATCTATTTTGTTTTCTTCATCCAGAGTGAACATTTTACAAAACACATATCTGATCATATCACTTGCCTGCTTATCATGGGTCTCCAATTGCCTTCGTGATGAATTCCAGATTCTCTAATTTGGCATATAATGTCCTCCACGATCTCCTAATCTTTTCATCATGATTCTCCTACATTACTCCTCTCAAGCACTATGCTTCAGCCACATAAAATTATTCACAGTTCTTAAACCCTATTTTTCTCTTTACTCTAGGTCTTCTTATAATTTTCTTTTAGACTGGAACAGTCTTCCTGTTCCCAGTTTGCTTAATTAACTCCTGTTTGTCCTTCAGGTCTCAGCTAAGATGACCATCTCCTCTGGGAAGTCTGGCAGACTTCCCCAGAACTGTTCATCCATAGGACCACACTGACTTGTGGTCAGACAGATACGGGTTTGAGTATCAGCTTTGCCAGTTATTTGAGGAGTGACCTTGGGCAAATTACGTGGTACATCATGATAATAACAGTATCTTCCTTGTGTGATTAGGATCAGAGGCTTTTAGCACATTGCTTAGAACATAGTAAATGCTTAATAAATGCCAGCTTCCTTTGTTGTTGCCTCACTTAACACACTGTCTCCCAGAGTCTTAAGTGAACCATCGTACTTTCAGGTCTGAGAAACAAGTTTCTCCTCTTTCCACCTTTTATAAATGAATGAAAGCAACCCTAGTTTTTAGTGACAAATGGAGAGTTAATGTCTGTTTCTCCTAATACTACTGAAGTTCTCTCCCTTAGTGCCTTTGGGAAAATGTTTAATGAATCAGAATGAGAAGAACTTTGCATAAAATTTTCCAAAAATATAACTATTATCTTCAACTCTTAAATTTTGAAGGGCTTAGATCATTGTATCTCCTAATCATAGGGATGCCATTTAAATAGTGAAGGCATTCTGTTTCTCATGCAGAGATGTTAGGATGCTGTGCTGAGTGATTGCCTTGGTGCATTTCCTGGGTTGTCTGTTTTTTAAAGAATAATTCCCCTGTGCAAATCTACAGAGGCTCTGTTTACTGGGTCTTTAGAAACCATCTGGTGGATCAACACTCAGGAAAAGTCTGTATCTAAATGAGTCAAGGATGTTTGTCTTACTTTTAGAGATTGAAAATGGAAGGGAATTCCTTTTAAGATATACTCCCTTGTCTAAAAGTTAAGCACATCTCCCCAGTGTGCTCGTTCTTTCTAATTTCCATGTAATGAATAATTTTAATGGTGGAAGTGAGTTATTAAAATTGTCCTATGCTCTCAGCCTTCTGAAGATGACATCATATAAATTATTTTGGTTGTTTACCATCCAAAAGTTCTTCTCTGAGTATAATCATGTGATTCAATACTAGAGAACAAGAGTCATATTTGTATACATGTGTAGCATTGCTTGCTTTTTAAAGAACTTTAAAGATTCTTATTATAGAATTTCATCATTAATCTCTCATAAAAGAAGTGTGATTAATGGCATTGGGAAAGGATGAGGTGATAAAAGGAGGAAGGTTATAAATAAGTGGGATATTTCTAGAGTTCTGAGACTCAAATTTCTTCTATATGCAATGTATCCTCTTTCCAAACTTATTCTCAATGTAGATATGATGCTTGGCATAGATATGAAGAATAGTGATGCAGACTGACTCTCTCTCAGAAGAGAAATTCAGGCTTTATTGACTGATTTGAAATCAGCAAGAGCTTATTAGTGAACCCCTTTCCCCCATCTGGGGAGAAGAAGTAGTTTCTCTAAATTGTTCCTATTCAATCTGTGTATCACATCCCTACTAAGTGGGAGCAAACCCCAGAGATCCACATTCAGATTACCCAGGTACCAGGAGTGAGTCTCAGCCCCCTACTCAGATTGGGAGTAAAAGAGTTACCCCTACAGAGATGAGGGCTACAGATAGTTCTAGAAGAGAATCTGTATAATCACTACCTGGTAGCCCCTCCATCCACTCCTTCAGCTTCACTCCAGGCTATATGTTAAACTTATCAAATGTAGGTCTTTGAAAATGAGGACTGATTTGCTATTTCCTTAGAAAGGACACAGTTGCCCTATAGAAGCTTTCTCTTTATGTGTAGAGAAGAAAGAAGTCTTGCCTCATTCTTCCTTTAAACAAGCAAACTCTAATATAAAAGTCCGAATAATCCATTTTTGTTTTTTATTGTGGTTCCCAGGTCTAGGGAAATGGACTTACAAATAACTGCTGCCAAGAACACATGAATAAAATACTCTGAATGAGAAAATAGTGAAAATGATTAAATATTGCTTTTTTCCTAGGGATAAAGAATTCTAAGGGCAAAAGTATGCATCTCTCTCTGCTGTCTATCAAACTTCACTAGGACGTGAAGTGAGCTTTAGGCATATTTCTATCTTAAAGTTCTAAAACCCGCAATATTTATGATTTACCAGTAGGTGGCACTATAAGATAAGGAAGATGAATTAGCCCCAAAAGAACAAAAAAGTGTTAGGGAAGATAACGTAAGTAAGGAAAATTCAGAAATAAAAAGGTGATTTCTGTATTTAAATCTTATTCTTCTCCTAGGTAGATAAGGCAAAAATATTTTCTTCTGGAGAAACATTCTAAGATATGAGGAAATGTACATTTTCTTTCAGAAATTAACAGTAGTACTTGTCAGTACTGAAATTCCCTGTACCTTGGGTGATTTAAATTTCTACACAGTATTATATCATTTAGAGCTCTGTATGGAATTTCAGCAATTTGGAACATACTGGGCTTCTGAAAATGTGGGACTAAGAAATGAACACAGATACACACACACACACACACAGACACACACACAGTGTCAAAGATGACCTTGACATTGGCAGCTCTGGCATTCAAAATGACTTACAAGTTAAGAGATGCAGGTAGGAAAATGTGTTAGGTAGTCATCCATTTCCATAGGACATCTTTTCTTTCCTTTGTAATTTGAGACGAGTTTTTCGAGAGTCAGATTTGTCTCCATTTATATTCTACATCCTCTTTCCTTCTCCACGAATTTATTTACTTGTAATCATCCTTTAACCAGTCAGCTTTGTTGATTTGGTTCACATTATTTGAAGAAATATGTAATCAATAAGATAGAATGTGCTACATATCTTTGAAATTTGTTTCTTGCCTATATTCTTAGTAATAACACCATTTAACTGAAAAGAATCCAGACAAAACATACTTCACGCTGTGGATGCAGGCAGCTAGCTGCTTATATAACCCAGCACTGAAAAAAAACTCATTCATGACGAATACTGATGGAAAAGTAGCCTTAGCTGAAAAAACCACTTTGTGATTTTGGTCCTGTGACCTTTCGGCTTATAAGAGAGCTCTCTCTCTCTCTCTCTCTCTCTCTCTCCATTTTTTTCCCCTTGGTATGGCTTTTCAAATAGCTCCTTTTTTCTTATTGCATCTGGGAAATTTGGCATGAGAGAAAAAAGTTAAAACAACTTAAATAATTAAGTGTTTAACCCTCTTAAACTTCTAAAAATACACTCAGTCTATTTCCTTATATTACTGCACTGTTAAAAGGGGGAAATTTTATCCAGTTTTGGAAAGACATGACAGAATGTTAAGATCTCATATGGTTTTGTATTCCCAATCCTTCAGGCACTGAGTCTTGGGAGATTACTTCCTTGGAAACCTGAATTGAGATAAATTGCGGTGACCATTCTAGCTGGTTCCTTTCATCTTGTGCTGCCAATCCTCAGAGGTACCATTCTGCTCTGGGAGCAAGAAAGAAAAGAGAAGCATCTTGTGTGTAAATGGTTTCCCTTTGTCTACTTCTACCTCACATGCCCTGATGCAAGTAGCTGTTTGAGGGCAGGTACTTTGTTTTCTTTTTTAACAGGATTTTTAAAGTTCTTTATCCTTGGCACTTAAGACAGTGTCTGGCACAGAGAAGTGGCTTAGTAAATGACTGATAAATGAAGGTGTAAATGAATGAATAAATGCCTACTCCTCCCTCAGATCAAATTTTTGTTGCAAAGAGCTGATGTTATATAAGTGGTTCATTGATAGCTGGGGCAGACAAGAATTGGTGCACAGTGAATATTTATTCAACACACATTGCCCTCAAACACATCCAGAAATAGAAATATAAACAGAGCCAGTCCTCAGCAAAATTGTGAATTTTGTCAAATTGGCCTTCGCCACTTCATATTCTCTACCAAGACCCATTTCTCTCTACCTAAGAAACAAAGTGGTGTCATAGAAAGATGCATGGACTTTGTGACCAACAGGTCTGGGTTGGATTCCAACTATTGGATTCCAATTGCCACTTGTAGCCTTGAGTAACTTACTTCTCTCCGCACTTTAGTTTCCTCATTTGTAAAAAGAATGAGATTGATACCTATTTTATAAGGTTGCTGAGAGGACTCAGAACCTAAGTGCCTAGTACAGTACCTCGTATACCAATGTTCAATAAATACTGTTCCTTTCCTGTACTTGCTGTTACTTTTCCTCAACACAACTTCATGAGGTAAGTATTGTTCTCATTGTTACTGTATTAGAGTTGAGGAAATGGAGGCTCAGTGAGGTTAAGTAACTTACCCAAGTATGTAGAGGTAAAAGATGGAGGAACTGGGATTCAAAGCTCAACTCTCCAGTTTGTGCTTTTAACCACCACACTATATTAACTAGGAATTTTATTTTTCTTTAGCATGAGAAAAGAAAGGCATGACATATTTATTATTATGTTATCTTTGAGACTTGGTGCACACATGTGTGTGTGTGCATGCATGCATGCTTCCACACACACACATACACACATGCATGCGCATACACAGATATATAACCAGGAAAAGAAACAGTATAATGGTTAAAAGTGCAAGTTGTGGAGTGGAGTCACACATCACGTTGACTGGGTGAAAAACTTGCCCTGTTACTTATTAGCTGTGAGTTTAGCCAAGTCACTGGCTTTCTGTACCTCTCTACTCTCAGTGTTGCAATGGGGATATTAATGGGTCTCACTTCATAGGGCAGTTGTGAGGATTCTGTAAAACACATGTAAAGTACTGTCCCTAGCACATAAGTGCTCAAGAAAAGTTTTAACTATTATGATTATTATTGGGAACAGAACTATGAATAATAAATGGTAGATAACCAGGAAAATATTCTCAAAGATATTTCCAAAAAAAGCTCGTGTACATTTTTATAGATAATATCATAACATTTAATACATTAACATGTTATTCTTAGGAAGCCTCTCTAAAAATATTCTCTCTACTTTGTTAGGCAACTACGAACCTAGCCTAAGTTATTGGAAATTCAAGCTAAGTTAGAATATCATTAACATTCTCTAGCTCAACTCCATTGCTAACATCTTTTAACCCAGTAACCTAATGCACATTCCTTGCATAAATTTATTGAGGACAGACTTATGTAAACTAAAATTACATCACATTTGTTTATGGGAGTGTAAGGTAGCCATTAGGCAAACCAATCTAATTTGGAGAATGTTGAAAGATCAAAAGTTTAGGACTGAAAATAAGTCTGATTCAGCAAAAGTAGAGACTTGTTAGTAAAGACAAGATACTTTAGAAATAACAGACCCATTCATTATGGGTTCTTGAATGTTTAAAAAATTCTGTTTAAGAATATCTAAGCTTCCAGATTATTGTTTGATAAAAGGGAATGGAACATTAAAAAATAAACACAAACATTTAATTAACATAATTATGGATCTATGAATTTTGCAATTAATGGTTCTATGAAAGGACAGACCAGTGAATTCCAAAAGAACAAATATAGAGGGCAAATTTCTGGGCTGTCCATATGGTTTTATAGTGCAATTCCATTATGACTGTGCTGCCAGAAATCACACTTCTAGTCAGGAAGCCTAGAGATAAAACAGTAGAAGCGTATTCATCAGTAATAAATTACTGAGTTAAAAGAACAACTTTTTTGTACACTTCATAGGACAGTTATGAATATTCTACAAAATATATGTAAGTCAAAACTGGATATGTGCAATCTAAGTGGGTTAGAGTAAGATGTTGAGGATGGAGAAGGAGTGTTTGAGGGGAGACTTGCTTCTCTTTGCCAAACCCTAAATTAATTAACTCACTCTTTCTTTTAGTTATAAGGCAGAGAGTGACAGATTTAAAAGTCTAAGAGATTGGGATTGATGTATATACACTAATATGTATAAAATAGATAACTAATAAGAACCTGCTGTATAAAAAATAAATAAATAAATAAAATAGAAAAAAGAAAGTACATCTGCCTGATTCTTTCCATTTTCTATCATCTCCACCCCTCGATGAGCTTTCTTCCAATGATTTTATTGGACAATATTCCTTGAACTTTTATTCTGATTGGAGTTTTGGAGGAGTGCTAGGGGAAGTTTATTATAGAATCTAGCCCTGTAAATTTTATTAGATTAAATAAAAGATCATGACTTGCTCAAGATGACCTGGCTACTTGGGGGCTGAGGTCTTCTGACTCAGCACCCAGTTCTCTTTGCCTAAGTAGAGAATAAATATTAGTAAAGTTTTTGTCACATTATTAATGACTTGACCACAATATTGCTTTTAATAAAAATTCTTCCAACCGCAACACATTATCTCTATTTTGTAACAATTTGCATGTTTCCATTTTAAAGAATGTAATAATGATCACTTAATAATGATTCTGCTTTATTAAGGTTTGATTTATATGCAACCTCCAGAAAAAAATCTACAAAGACATGTCAATTTATAGAGAGGTCAGGCCATAAATTCAGTACAAAAAAAAAAAAAACTCTAAGAGATAGATATGAATCAAATGAGTTTTTTGAAAAAGCCCTTAAGTTTCCTACTCAAGATAATAGTATTAATCAGGTAATATCTGTTCTGGTTTCTCAGGTTTCTCCTAGTAATTTATCTTTCTTTGAATTACTTCAGAAGTTCAAACACTAAAGACACCTCTGCTATACCCTACTCTCTGTCTTAGGTTGGCAGACAAAGGATTATCTTTGAACTCAACCTAGTCAGTGCTTCCTAGGGAGCAAGTTCATCTACTTTCCTTTTAGCACATGAGAGTTAATTGACAGTGATATCAGGTACTAACAGCATTCTCTTTCTCACTTGGGGATTCCTCTGGTCTCTAAGAGAAATATTACGAAGTAAAAGTATGCAAATAGAACAGAGAAAAAGATGTTAAGATTTTGAAGACCATGTTAGGTTTTGTCTCTCATGATTATAATATTAAGCTATCAGTTGTGAGTGAACAGCTCATTTATGTAGCCTTCTTACTGACAGTTTATTCAGTCCATCTATTTTCCCAGATGAGGAGAGGATTATCACATGGCAAATGGCCATGAAGCCATGGCTTGTAAGATAGTATTTCCCAAATGTCTCCTGGCACAGAATGGTAAGAACTTTTGAAAGAGAGTTCCTGCTTGATGACAGAATAGAGCTGTGAAAACTTGCATTCTGTTTAGTTTTACACTCTGCTCTTTATCTCTAGAGGACTGGACATTTTACCCACATCAATGCTTTTGAAATATAGAAAATGTCTTCATAATGACAGTTGTTAAATATGACATTTTAAAAAGGGTACAAATGAACTTATTTACAAAACAGAAGTAGAGTTACAGATGTAGAAAACAAACTTATGGTTACCAGGGGGTAAGGGGGGGAAGGGATAAATTGGGAGACTGAGATTGACATATACACATTACTATATATAAAATAGATAACTAATAAGAACCTACTATATAACACAGGGGACTCTTCTCAATACTCTCTAATGGCCTATATGGGAGAAGAATCTAAAAGAAGAGAGGATATATGTATATGTATAACTGATTCACTTTTCTGTACACCTGAAACTAACACAACATAGTAAAGCAATAATACTCCAATAAAGATTAATAAAAATTAATTTATTATATTCCTTTTATCTATATAAGCTGAATATGCCAACATATGAGAACTGTTTACACTGATTCTATATCTTTTAGCCCAAGCTACTTTATAGGTGCTGTAGCTGTTTTTGTCTGGGAAAACCTTAGATTTTATTGGCCACATGGTTTAACTCATGTCATGAGAGTCAAGCAATGTCTAGGACAAAGTCAGTACATTTTTTATACATGTAGAAAATACTAGAATTATTGAATGTTAGTTCTATTATCAGGATATTCCCACTCTTCTGTTAAGGTTCCTGCTGGATGAACCTTCTTCTGTTCCTTGCCAAAATATTGTATTTCCACCTCATTTTGCTACCAAGGCCTTCCCCATTCAATTCTATGACTGTTTTGTTAAAGACTAGGGAGACTCCATAAGTTCATCTATCGAGGTTGTCCATTAAGGGCCTTCCATCACCTTATCCACTTGAGCCAAAAGAGGGAAAGATCCCTATTTGCCCTAGGGGTAGATAGAATAGGAACATGGGGAAATGGAAAAAGAACAGAAGAGAGTGATGACAGAGTGAAGTACAGAGAAAGACAAAGTACTGTTAACAAGACTTGTGTCAAATCTTGAAGTTTATGTTAGAGGGGAGTAATGATTTTTTCCAGCTTCTCTGGATTTGACGAGGAGAGAATTTTCTAGACACACTCCTGGCAATTCTGCACTCCTTTTAATCACTGTGACCCAGGTGATTTGGAATGACATGAGATTGGTAGACAAGTGGCACGCTTGACTAAGCTCCATCTTCTTCCTTTTAGGGAATAGGCCTGCTTACAGGCCTAATTGTGCTCTGCCCCTTATGGGGAAGGGGGGGCTGTCCTGGTTCAGTGACACTGATTCAGCTGCTATGAATCAGTGAATTTGCCTGTCTGATTTCAGGGTTTATTATTAATAAGTCCGCCTGGTTAATAGAACTAAAGCTACATCTTTCAGTTTATATTCCATTAATGATCAAGGTGATATGTTGGTTCTCTACCTCCCTCTCCTACGTTTTATTTTTCAATTTGTTCAGAACCTGGGCAGGGAGCCTTTTGGAGACCTCAAAAGTAGGTAAGAAAGCGGGATTAAAAAATCAAATTAATAACAAATTTTATGGTTGTCTTTACAATCACTACACAATTAAAAAAAGAACAGATTCCAATTTTAACTTTAATGTCTGCAAAAAGTGTCAGAAAAATAGCATCTCCTATACATAAAATACTTGGACAATTCAAATAAATGCTGGTCCTGGAATTCTGATCATTCTAATTATCATTTGAGGTTTGTGTTGTGTTGAAATTTCACATATTTTCATAGGTAAATGAAGTAAAATAAGGGTATATTTGTTTGAAATATATATATATCGTGCCATTGATCATTAATATTTTCAGACTTCCTTTATGTAAAAAGGGAAATAATTCTAATATTAGAGAGGTATTTGGTTTTTAATGGAGATTAATTTTATAACACTGCAGGGTATGAACAAATATAACCTCCCAAATTCCATAGAATAAATTTTAGTTTTATAAGTAAATATGTGTCTTAGACTATTTTTGAGGGAGCAGTGTTGGGAAATCAAATAATCCCATAGATGTACTCAAATTTCTGAAGAATTACAGCTCACTGTTTTAAATGATAATAATGAGGAAAAAAGATCCTCATAGTGGAGAAAAAATATTTCTTCTATGTGACAAGATGTGAGCAATACAATTTGATACTATTAGAAATTGTCAACAAAATGATGTTGACCCATTCAACAGTGACCTTTTCTTGAATGGACTGACAGGCAGAGAAATCAGAAAAAGAAATTTCACCACATGAGTCATCAGCTAGAATGGAGAAACTTTTTCATTAAAGCCTAAGTCAATATCCATTTCTACTCACCCATCACATACCCCCTCATGGGCTTTTTGCATTTATAGATGATTCAAGCAGATATTTTCATGCCAGAAAAGTTACCCACAGTGGTTCACTTACAGATTTTGAAATCCTTGTTAAGCAACCTTACAAACATCTGCTTTCTAGAGTAGTCCAGGGCTTAGCTGCCTTTTGGGTGATGCCAGATAAAGAATGGCAACATTTTAATGGTACTGTCCCAGAGAACAGCTTAGCTTAGGCACAGAGCATGTCTGCTTCACCATCTCATAAATCCCTATTATTATCTTTTTAAGTTGAGCTGACATATTAATTCATGTTATAGAGAGCACTGACTGAACAAGGATTCAAGAGAACTTGATTCTAGTCCTGGTTATGTTATTATTGAACTATATAATCTTGGGCTAACCACTTAGAATCTTTGAGTTTCAATTTCCACATGTATAAAATATGAGAGATAAGTTCTTTAAGATTCTTTTCCATTCTGAACACACTAATTCCATTAATTTACTCATTGTGGGACAACAAGGAATATAAACAAAGAAAAAATTATACAATTTAATTATTGATAAAAATGACCCATGGGAATCTGTGGGTATATATCTTCCATTGATCAGATTAATTTCATGGCATTAAAACTGGGTCTGCCCAGAAGATGCAATACCTCTATGTAGCTCTATTTATATGCAAGAGGTTTTACAGACATAAGCATTTGGAGGATACTCAGGAACTCCTTGAATCTATCACTATTAATTTAAATTTTTATCCCTAACCTTTCATCTGCATTTTGTTCAAATGGAAATTAAAACACGCTGTTAGTGGCAGCAATAACTTAATTTTACCTTTCGTAAAAATAAATTAAGCATAAGATTTATAGGCAATTAAGTGGAAGAAAGTTAACTATATAGTAGAAGCCCTCCTCCAACATGTTGAAACACCTTAAACTATTAAGTTTAGAAAGTAAGAATGGTATTTCATTATTGTCCATGCTACAAACAATAGTATATCAATTTACGTCTCCCTTCTAGCTCCAGAGTATGTATATCCATACCAGTGAACCTTTCAGTGCTGCAGATATACTAAAATTATTTCTCTGTATCCTGTCCTGATTATCCCTTTTATACTAGTCTTTAAATACCTGGATATTATACTATGGTAGGTTTACAAAAGGAGAAACACAAACTGGTTTGAGCAATACTGGACAGCCAGCTTAAGGGGCAAATGTTTGAATTCAATAACTCTTTCAAATCTGTGTTGACCCTTTCTTCTTCCCTATGTTTACATTGGCAGTGCTTCTCTAGCTCTTGAATATCCTAAATTTCCTTATTTATGGATAGAGCTACCTGCTCATGACCTGCATCCCCTTTGGCAATGCATGTGTAGTTTATATTTTCTCCTAGGTGTATAGTTCTAGTATTTGTCTTATCTATAAGTATCATATATTGGTAATGATATGTATGGTTCTAAGCCAAAGATATGCAACCAGTGTGCCACTTGTATGCAGCACAGTGGGTCACAGATGAGCTGGGATATCATTTCTCTTGGTCCTGGGGTGACTGTATAGAGCCTAGGGCAGCCAGATCCCCTAGAGTCCAGTTGTTTCTTGCTAAGAGCAGCCTTATCCAGAAATGGCAGTGTGCTTTACAAATATATATTTTCATTTTCTAGAAATAGGGAAACAGTGATCTTGGCTCTTGCTGCGCAAAGTATAGCCTTCAACAACCAGCAGCTGCATCATTTGGGTGCTTATAAGGAAAGCAAAACCTCATTTCTCATCTAATGAATCAGAATCTGTAATTTCATAAGATACTCAGGTGATGCATATACAAATTAGAGTTTGAGAAGCTATGGACTGAACTCTATCCTTGGTGCCCAGATGGTTTGCAAGCTTATCTGTGCCTCAAAATCACCTGAAGGGCTTTTACAAATCCTAATGTCCAGACTGCACCACAGACTATAGAATCTCTGGGGCTGGGTCTTAGGCATAGTGGTTTTAAGATATCCCCTGGGGACCTGGGGACTCTAATATGCAACTAAGGTTGAGCACCACTGATTAGCAACAACTCCACTTCTAGTAGGTGGGCAGTACATGTCATGAGATAACCAAGAATCCAAAAGAAATGTATAATATGGTAATCAGCTACTCATTGTGCGTTGTACAACGCTGATGTGTGTGTGTGTGTGTGTGTGTGTGTGTGTTGGGGGCAGAGGGAATTGTGTACCATGGAGATGGGCATAATTCACATAAGTCTGTGTCTACAACTTTGAGTTGGGTTTGAGGTGTCATACTGTCGATCAAATAATCTAAGATTCTACCTCAAACAAACAAACCTTGTCTCTTTTCTTAATTGTATCACCCCTGGGTCCATGGCTACTGGTGCCCTGATGTGAGTTCCAGGTTAACATTTTCAAGCAATGTTAGCTCTAAATACATTATGTTTCCTGCAATCAACTTAGGTTACCCCTTGCTTTTATCTTTCATTTTGTCTCTGCTGTCAATTTTTAAAAGCCATAACCCATTTTTCTTGGAAAACTATCTTCAAAGAAAAAGTCTAGTTTGATAGCCACAACTGAGATATATCTTTAAACTATTTATGTACACAGAAGATTCTGTCAGGTAGAAAAGAACATAAAATAAAATAAGAAATATTGAAAGCTAACAGCCATGGAAATGCGAAGAATGAATATATTTTATTCTGGCTTCGGAATTCTTATAAAAATTTTATAATATCCCTTAGGAGCAATAATAAATGTCCAGAGGATCCTGGTTTCTTGTATCACCACCAGCCAAGATTTAAAGAGGTGATGTTTCAGGGTTATGACCTTAGGAACTCAGCTTTTTCTCCTTTTCTCACTCGCAGTGACTTAGCACCCAGATCAGCTGTTGGTCATGTTAAGATACTTGTATAAAGTTTTCTGTAACTGCTGAAACAAATTACCACAAACTTGCTGGCTTAAAACAACAGAAATTCATTCCTTCACAGTTCTGGAGGCCAGAAGTCCAAACTCAGTATCACTAGGCTGGAATCAAGGTGTGGTCAGGGCCACACTTCCTCTGCAGTCTCTACAGCAGAATCTGTTCCTTGCTTCTTCTAGCTTCTGGTAGCTGTCAGCATTACTTGGCTTGTGGCTACATTGCTCCAATCTCTGTCTCTGTCTTCACATTGCCTTCTTTAAGCAGGGCAAAGAATTTCAGGGCACAGTTGATAAATCACAGATATATATTATAACTACAGTGTATACCTAAGAAGGTTTCTTAGGGAAACCATGCTTCTGGGCATCTTTGTTCATCACCCATGGTTATCATTGACGACCCAGTTCTTTCTGTCTAGATCCCCATCATGTCTGATTTCATCTGCTGATTTTACCATGGTTTTATCAGTATTCCAAGCCAACATCTTTGCTTTCTCAATGTCCCTTACTCCAGCTCCAATAAAATGATCGTATGAAATGCTGGTGTCACTGAAGTAGGGCTGACCTAGTAGAAGTCTGCAACTAGTGAATGCTTAGCTTATACATTCAAGTAGCTACTTTGGGATAATGCCTGTGATTCTAATGTATAAAACTGAAGAGATGAACACTTTATATATAAAGTCATTGTTAGTATATCATTTCATTAAGAGGTAAACAACAGAGCAAGTCTCCATTTTGCTGTTCAACCAGTATAAAGTTCTAGTTATACAAGATAATTTCTAGAGATCTGCCATACAACATTGTACTTATAGTTAACAATATTGTATTGTACTTAAAATTTAAGAGGATAGATCTCATGATGTGCTCTCACCACAATAAAAAAAGAATATTTAAAAAAAGAGGTAAACAACATATATGCAAAATGTACACGAATCACATCGCAAGACAGAATTCTAGGCAGAGCTAGTGCCTTTTTTTTTTTTTTTACCATTTTCCCATGACCTGCTCTTTAGCTCTAGAAACTGTCTAATATTTCCCTGTTTCAGCTGTGTTCTTTTAGTCTGTTAAAACTTTCAAGGATCAACTGAGCATGGCAGTCATGTTTCTTTAGCTGAAATGATCCTTTGAACATGCAGGTAATGTTTCTCAGATGGTTCCAAACTCCTCTTCCCCCCACTTGCTCACGACTGTATTCTCAGTACCTAGCCCAGCGCCAGTCACATAGTAGGAGCTTACAAACTACATGCTGACTGCATGAATAGAAAAGCTATCTTCTGATTTAGAGAGGAAACAAACAGACTGGCTGATTACTGATTAAACCAGACTGGTAGCATCTGATAATGATCATGAACTGTTTCCCTTCCTAAATTATTTATAAAAATGTTTCTTAAAGGTGCTGGACTTCCTCTTCCTTGAAAATGTTCCAGATATTCTGAACACAATCAATTTTTAAGAATGTTTGTAGTATCCTGCACATACTCATTATCTAGCCTTGGTTCTGTGGAATAACCAGTACTTGATTGAAATAGTGTGAGAGAAGTTGTGGAGTAAAGCATTCTCGTCATTTGGACTCACTGCTGCTTTTTTTCTAATTGCTCACTGGTTTTTCATTCCACGAATGCTTCAATCTATATTTTTTTACCTGTTAATTGAATACCCATTAGAAATTTACAAAGGTATACAACTTCATGTACATAGTTTTACTTAAGATCTCTGTAAACATAGATAATGCATATGATAGAAATGATTATCTACCTAGCTTTGTGAAAAATGTGTTAATTGGAATGAAAGACTGGTGTCCAGTATCATAGAATAAAATTTTGCTAGTTATAACCATGGTAAATGAAAATGTGTTTGAATTACTGTAAAATTCATTTACATTTCACAGCATAAATCCAGGCTTACCTCCCAGTTTATAGGCTGAAACTTGTAATCATGACATAGCATTAAATAAAAGAGAAACATATTTGTGGTAATAGAAATCTAAAGATAATGGTTGCAATCTTGTTCGTTTTTCTTTGTGACAATTCCCGGATGGAGTTACATGGAACTGAAACACTTGAGGAGAATGTTAATGTCTTTCTTTATCGCTTAACTCTTTAGTGCATAAATAAAAGTTAAACTAATTGGTTTCTTAGGACACATTCATATAGCCAAATGAAGCAAAGGGAATGCAATTACTCGGTGATAGTGAGGACAGCTAATCTCAGTCTGTTCTCTTCACACAGTTTATGAAATTTATACTCAAAGAACTAAGGAGGACAAGATATTATGTATTTCCATATAGCAGAAATTAACTCTCTGAGTGCCAGAGCTTTATTTAACAGATTTCATTTAGAAGTTTTCAAAAATGTGGTACATGTTTTTTCCTACCTCATTAAGTGTGTTAGGCTGTCATCTAATCTTTTATTAGTGACTCAGAATCATTGTTTCAGACCTGAAAATATAGTTTTGTTTACACTCTCGATGGTGTAAAGACCTCAGAGAAATTTTGGGACTTCCTTTCTGGAAAAAGACCCAGAAATGACATGAGCTTTCATCTTAATCGCTTACCTCTCTGTATAGAGGTACCACAGATGAACATCTTGAGTAATATGATATGGCTATCTTTATGCACAATTAATAAGTGGATTGAATGCTAAAATAAGTGGTTTTCTTATTCCCCAGAAAATCATCTTTATTTCTTCTTGATTTTGTTGCAGGATTCGGAACACTATCTCTTACTTCTTCATACTTTACAGAACATATCAGGGATTTATCTTCATCTGCTCATGTGTAATTTTCTTCCTTGCATTATTTGCTACCAAGATAAAGGAAAACTCACCATCACCATTTCAAGAATTTGTGAAATTGTGCTCTGCCGGAGGGAATATCTCTAGAGTGACACATTGTTCATAATCACTATGAGGTGACAGCAGTCCAGCTCATGAGATACCACACTTCAGTGCTCTCCAAGCCTTATGTAATATTTGGCTTATAATAGAATCCCAAGCAAATATATATTAAAATGTCTATAATCTTTGTTAAAATCAGAATGAAAGCCTTGTATCATCCCTGCATAATGCATCAACTTTCCCCAGAAATTTCACCTGTCATGTCATGTTATATTCTGAAAAGCACCTAGTTTTATAGGATCAGTGAGGTAACATCCTGGGAACAGAGAAGTGCTAAAATATATATATATATATTATATATTCTCTGGAGAGCTAGCCTTGCTTTTTTAAAGTGAGCTCTTCAGAAATCCAGAGCAGTGGTTCTCAACATAGTGAGTAAAACGATCACTTGGGAATGTTCTAAAAAATGCCCCACCCCCCAAATCCTGATTTAGTAAGTGTGGGCTGAGATCTGGACTTCTGCATTTTAAATAAATACTCCAGATGATTATGATACAGGTGATCCAGAAACAACATTTTGAAAAGCAGTGTCTAGACCGGTAGTTTTCAACCATGGATGCACATTAGAATCCTCTGAGGAGATTTTTAAAAATTACTAGTATTTAGAACCCACCTCAGACCAATGAAATAGAACCTCTGAGTGTGAGGCACAGGCATTGGTAGTTTTAAAACTTCTCTAGGTGATTTCAAAGTGCACCTGTGTTTGAGAAGCAAGAGTGTAAAGGTAGCTATTTTCTCATCTTCTGATTCTGAGGAACACAAAAGATAATGGGACAAGAAAAAAGAAAGTCTTTCTATCCATGCAAATTTTCCTTCTTGGGAGCTTAAGGCATTAAGCTGTAAAGATCTATACTGAAATTGGTTCCAGCTGAATGAAGATGTTACACAGTGTGGCTGCATAAAACTTCCCCCAAATCTAACTGTAATCATATACTTGGTTCCCAACCTATGCAGCCTTCTTAGCATTGCAGGGCTACATAACTTATATATGTATGCACAGAATCTTGGACTAAACCTGTCAGTAAGCAGAAGGACTACACAGAGCCTTACATTAGTAATGTATCTGAGTTAGATGTGCCGCTGATTCTCTTTAGATTTGGATTTTGTCACTTGAGCTCTTGCTTTATCCCTTGCTAGCCAGTCTTTGTTTGACACTCTGGTGCTAAAAACTTGGTTCCTTCATTATCCCCTACATGCCTGGGCACCTACCTAGATTCTGTGTTCAATGCCTTCATTCACTGGAAGTTCAAAAGCATTCAAGCCCCAAGATGGAATCCCAAAAACTTTGCCTGAGGGTTTTTTGTTTGTTTAAGTATTTATTTTGTAAAAGTTCATATTTACAGAAAAGTTGCATGAATAGAACAAGGAACTCTCATATATCCTATACCAAGATTCACCGATTATTTATATTTTGTTTCTCTCTTTCTCTCTTTACATATGTATGTATATTAATGTATGTATTTATGCATTTTTTAGAGAGAATAAGTTATAGACACCATGCCCACTTTTCCCTAAATACTTTAGCATGTATTTCCTAGGAACAAGGGTGTTCTCCTACATGACCACAGTTATCAAAATCAGGAAATTAAACAACTTAAATCAGGATAATATACAACTATTATCTAATCCATAGTTAATATTCAAATTTCATCAGTTGCCCCAATAATGTCTTTTATTATTAATTAATTAATTAATTAATTAATTTTTTGGCTGTGTTGGGTCTTCGTTGTGTGTGGGTTTTCTCTAGTTGCGGCGGCTACTCTTCGTTGTGGTGCACGGCCTTCTTATTGCAGTGGCTTCTCTTGTTGTGGAGCAAGGGCTCTAGGCACGAAGCCTTTGGTAGTTGTGGCACACGGGCTCAGTAGCTGTGGCTTGTGGGCTGTAGCGCGCAGGCTCAGTAGTTGTGGTGCACGGGCTTAGTTGCTCCACAGCACGTGGGATCTTCCCGGACCAGGGCTCAAACCCATGTCCCTTGCATTGGGAGGCGGATTCTTAACCACTGTGCCATCAGGGAAGCCCCCCAATAATGTATTGTATAGCTCTTTTTCCTGGTCCAGAAACCAACCTTGTATCACTCATTGAATTTAGTAGTCATGTCTCTTTAAGCTCCTTTAATTCAGAATGGTCCCTCTATCCTTCTTTGTGTTTTTTGGCTTTGACATCTTTGAAGTGTACAGGCCAGGTACTTTGCAGAATATCCTTCAATGATGTTTCCTTATGTATAGATTCAGGTTATGAATTTTGGGGCAGGGATATCTCATAAGTGATATTGTATCCTTCTCAGGGCATCATATCAGGAGCCTTATGATAGTAGTTTGCCCCAACATTGGTGATGTTAGCTTTGATAATTTGATTAAGATGGTGTCTGTTAGCTTTCTCTCCTGTAACTTTGTAATTGGTAAGTAATTTGTAGGGAGGCCCTTTTAAGGTCTGATGTATACATTCTGTTTCTCATCAAAATTTCACCCAGTAGTTTTAGCATACATCAATGATTTTCTAACTCCGTTATTATTTATATATTAATTAGCTGTTATTCTACTGTAAGAAACAATTTCCCTTACCCTGCCATTGATTTATTTATAACCATATAGGCTCTCGGATTCTTTTCTTTTTCATTAATGTATTTAATTTTATTTTTAAATTTTTATTTATTTATTTATTTTTGGCTGTGTTGGGTCTTTGTTGCTGTGCGCGGCCTTTTTAGTTACAGTGAGCAGGGGCTACTCTTCATTGTGGTGTGCAGGCCTCTCATTGCTGTGGCTTCTCTTGTTGCAAAACACGGGCTCTAGGCACAAGGGCTTCAGTAGTTGTGGCTTGCGGGCTCAGTAGTTGTGGCACATGGGCTTAGTTGTGCCATGGCATATGGGATCTTCCCAGATCAGGGCTCGAACCTGTGTCCCCTGCATTGACAGGCAGACTCTTAACCACTGAGCAACCAGGGAAGCCCCATTAATGAATTTATTGGTCACTTAATTCAACAGTTTTTTTTTCCCTCCCCCCCTCCCTTCCTTCCTTCCTTCATTTCCTTCTCTTATTCCTTGTTGGTTCATTTAGTAAGAAGTGTTTTTTATTTAATTTTTATTGGGGTATAGTTAATTTACAATGTTGTGTTAGTTTCAGTTGTATAGCAAAGTGTAATGGCCTATATGGGGAAAGAATCTAAAGAAGTGTGGATATATGTATATGCATAACAGATTCACTTTGTTGGGCTCATGGATTCTTATTTTATTCAGTGGGATATAATCCATTATTATTATTATTTATTTGAAAGTTCATGTTGTTCCTTTGAGATGTCTCCTCTATCTTTTTCACATGTCCCCACTATTCTTTAAATACTTTCTTATTTTCTGGTTTCAAATGATGTTCTAGGTACATCTTGTACTTTCCCGTTCCTGCCCTGGAATCAACCAAGGAGCCCAGGTTCCTTTTATTGGCGAATTATATTTAGAAACCACGATCTGGCCTTGAGATGTGCTCGTTATTATTGGTGCTTCATTTCTTTTAGGTTATTTCAGCAGATTGAGCTAGGAAATATATCTTTGCATAGGTGTATGTTTCTCTCTCTCCCATATATATACGTGTGTGTGTGTGTGTGTGTGTATTTTTTTTGCCATACTGATACTTTCAATTCTAATTCAGCAAAACAGGGTACATTTTTGTATCCTCCCTTTCCATACTTGTAACTCCTGCAACAGTGAGAAACTTAGCTCTCATCATCCTCAATATATTTAATCATATGCTCAAGTCTGGAATATACAAGAATGTAGTTTCAAAATGTCTAACCCATGTCACTGTAAAAACCTTGCCTTGGTTTTCAATTTAAGCCCCAAGCCTCTAAAAGAGGGATCCTGATGAACAGCATCCCAGTTTTTTCTCCCAGAATCCATCCTGAAATTAAAGTCTTTTTTCTTAAATGCAGTTTCTGAGTCCTAACCCCCATCATTTGCTGATAGACTTGTCTGAAGTTGAAGTCTATTTTAAATAGCACTTGCAATCCCCTAGCACCATATTGCAAATTATTTTTGCTAGTGCTTCTCTATATCTCCAGCTAGTCTCTGTGATCTCTGTCCGACGCAGTTCACTTCCAACAAAGCCCTGATTCAGACCAGTACAAGGAAGAATTGGTCATCTATCCTTATTGTGCTTAAAAGAGAAATTGTACTGTGTGTATGTGCATGCAAGCATATGTGTCTGTGTTCGTGTGTGTGTATGTGTCTGTGTGTAGAGGGGGTTGTGGATGTGTGTGGAAATGAGTCTTTGACAGGCACTTACAAAACTCAGAGTTAGCAACTATTGCCAAAACTGTTCAGTTTTATCAGCATTGCAAATATATAATATATTCAGATAATTTTCAGAAGGCTTTTTTTTGGGGGGGAAATTACATTCTTTTGCAGCATCATAAATTGCTGTCTTTTTTTGAATACCAACTGTATGTAGCCTTCTAATGCTCCATCTCACATTGAAATGTCAAAGTCATCCTTCTGAAAAGTCACACAATTAGGTGAAAAGTATTGCCTAATAAAAACCTTTCACCTTCTCAATGAACACTGGGACAAAAATAAGAGGCCTTTAAGAACCATTCACACAGGATATGGCCTGGGTCTTCTAATTTGAATATCTAGTGTTTTAATGATTAAAAATCTATTTTAAAAATCAAGCACTACTCTTTTGGGGAAGACACTGAGAAGAGACAAAATTCCATTTTTTGTGGAATGGAATTCCAAAATTCCATTCCATTTTGAACTCAGGAGTCAGATAAAACTGTCTTAGTTACTTAACTTTTCTATAATTCAGTTTCTTTACCTGTAAAGTGGGTATAATAACAGAACTTCACTTGCAGGCTTGCTGCATTAAATAATAAATTGCAATAAAACATTTAATGGTGTACTTACACCTAGGAAATACTCAATAACTGTTATCTCTTCTTATAAATATTATTCAGATCTATAATTCTTTTCTGTGCTTTTAGTTCTTGGTTGGTTTGCCTGTTCCCCTTGTAACTGTTTACAATTCTGCTCCTTGCCCTTCATTGAAGGGAGATTATTGGATTATTTCTATGCTGCCCCATTTCTACTGTGTTGCTTGTGCATGTGGTATCAGTCAAGGCTTATTGCTTATTCTAATATAGCTCAGCTTGTGCCCATAGTGCTGTAAGGTCTTCAGAGGCGCTGTATTGAGGCCCTATGATGCATTTACCTGCTTCTTGCAACTAAGGTGATATTAATGAGGTACAAGGGATTCTCAGTCATTGTCCTACCCCTAACTACACTGCCAATCAGGTTTGTCTTTTCATTGTTAGCTATCTTCTTTCTTCTTTTATATGCCGCTTTTTGCTACTCCACCTCCCAACTGCTTCAAGTCACTGCCATTATACCTATCTTTTCTCTTTTCTTCCTTTAATTGCTTCTCTAATATTTTCCTTACTTTGCTTGCATGAACTGTCTTAGGCTGATATTTTGTAAAAACACCAGTCAATGGAATACTCTTCACACTACATAGTGAATTGACCAATCATGATATACTAGTTGAAATATTTGGGTCTCTTGTACTTCTTTCATTTGTCTATTTGTTGGTGGCTATTTAGAGGTTACGCCTTTGATCTTAAATATGGTTTTATTTTGTTTGGATAACTTTTAAGATATGTGCTATTACAGTAGACTGAGGATTTCAGACAGCTAATCTTTGGGGGAGCTGAGGTCTTATCACATGTTGGACCCAGAAAAATCTTTCCTGTAACATATTTTTTAAAAATCAGGAGATGCTTTGTCTGGGAAGATACCAGGAAGAGGCAATATAGGATTTAAGAGTATAGCCTCTGGAGTCAGACAGAGTTGTCCTTGGAAAGGCACAGATAACATACTTTTTAATCTGTCTCCTTTTTTTGATTTTTATCTCTAAAGAAATTACTCACATGGAAGTGAGGGCCTCTGAAATCATGTAGGGCCATAAGAGCTTTACTTTCCTGTTCCTAAAAAAGCACAGAAACCTTTTTGAAGTAAAGGGCATCATATTAGCTATAGGCACTGGTTTCTGCTCCTTATCAGAGCTAAGCTACCTAATTGGGTTTGCACAGAGCATCAGGCATGTATGTGCCTTAGTCATGGAGAGGAGCATGAGAACCTGCAGAGGGCTTCCTCTAAAATAATGATTTTGATGATGATAAGAAAATAATGTTCCTGTAGAAGCAGCATTTATTGAGAGTTTACCATGTATCAGGTATTCATAAACACATTTAGTTTTGCAAAAACTTTGAGTTATTACTGTTATTCTCATTTTTACAAATGAGTGAACTGAAGCTCAGAGAGGTTAATTAACTTGTCCCAAGGCATGAAAGTAGGAAAGCTACAGAGAATTCACATTCAGTGTTATCTTACTCTAAAGCCCATGCTTTTTTTTTTTCTTTTTTATCACAGCAGGCTACTTATAGACCTACATGAGTCTTGCATATTCTATACTCTGTCTTACCTGAGGTTCACACACAGAGAAGGAATCAGACTGGATCTCATTTGCATGAATAAGTTTCCAGATGTCTAGCTGAAAAAAAAGACATATTTATTATTCACTCACATTCAGAGCCAATTGAACAGTAAATACAGTGGCCAGAAGATAGAGATCAAACTGTCATGTTTATTACTAAGTTCTATTTGAGGCAGTGGATTAGCATTCCTCCCTCCATCTTGGAACTGCTCACCCAAGGGTCAATTTGGTTTTGCAGAGGATACCATTTACCTAGAGTTGCTGCTGAACACTGGTCTGGTGTGAAGAGGGAAAGAGAATGCTTACAGATTTAGACTATTGGCCTACTAACGTAATTTTGGACCAGTGGCTATAGCCTACCTACCAGGAAACTCACTGCATCTCAGTGGAGAGGAGTAAGGGGCGGGGCAAGAGGCCTCAAGATTTAATCCCTCCTCAGGGAAACCAGAGCATTGAGGAATAAGCACTCCCTCTAATATCTCTGAAGTTTAGAGATTTTACCCAGTGACTCATACATTAAAAATGATAGATCAAGGCTAGAGTCAATCTGTAGCTTCCTTTGAAAAGAAAAATAAAGGCTGGGTGAAAAGAAGTCAAAGAATTTCTTCTCGTTAGAAATATAATACTTTCTGTGGCCCAGGCAGACATGGCTTTGAGGTCAATTTCCTTTTCAAATCAATGAAACCTATGTTAGTGTTTCTCTGCTGAATCCTTTAGGTGTTTACATTTCATGAATAGTCCATTTCCCCAAGAAAGTCATATTAGAGAAATGCTTTCTCTTGGTCTTCCAAGAATGTATATGACCAAGCCCACTGGAATATGGAGGACAAACAGGGTAATCAAAGAAGAGAAACTGTGTAAATGTGTGTACACCTCTTTTGTCTATCACAGAAGTGAGTGGATATATCTGTACAAATACATGGTAATTAAACTTGATGAGTCTCAATGAATGACAATTTTTATAAAATGGAAAAGGAATGGCAGTTTTTATCTTATCTGTACAGTTTTTAAGAGGAATTTCATGACTTTGCCGTTTGCACACTAAATCAGATGTTGGCACTACAGTAGTAATAATGAACATTAATAACAATGCTAACAGTTACTCTGTGCTTTCTTGTATCAGGAACCATGCTAAGACATTTACACATATTATCTCATTTAATACAACATTCCTATAATGTATATACTACCGTTATTCCCATTGTACATAGAAAACTAGGATTAGAGAGTTTAGGTCTCTTGCCTAAGTTTACTAGTCTAAGTGACTTAGTAAGTCATTCAAGTCTTTCTCACTTCAAAGCCTATACTCTAAACCACTATGCTATAAGTCTTCATTTGTTAAAAGACATAATTCTAACTTTCTAATGTTTCTGTGCTTTAAACCCCCCTAGGGTTTAGGTATAATTTGTTCATGTATTTATTTATTCAAGAGCTTTGTTCATCTTTATCTAGAGCTTACAACACTAGGCTCTAGCAAAATCAGCACAGCCTCTGCCTTCATGCACTCACCATCCAGTGCACCATTGAGATTCATCGCATCCTGCTAGGACAGCTTAGTCATCCTCATCTATCTGGATTGAAGGGAAGAAGGGGCTTCGTAAAATACTACAAACTAATTCTTTAAGAGACATGTCATCCCCTTATTCTTTGCTCAAATTTGTATAAGTGAGCTGGATTCAATGACTAGAAAGCAAGTGATTCTGTATAGGAAAACCATCCCTAGGTGATGTCCTGTGTGGGAGTTCGATGCCTGCCAACTCTGGTGTAGCAAAGGAGGGAGGAGCATGGTGTGTGGTGACTTGGTGCTGTGTTTTGTCAGGGGCACAGCCAGATTACTGGCTATATCCCCAGAAATTTACTTAGGAGCAGATTGTTAGCTGCTGCACAGCTGTGGTTCTCCTGATGGCTGGCTTGGAAAAGCACGTGAGCCAGCCCCAACAGTGGGAGAGAATGGGGGCCAAGGTGGTTTGGGGCCATTGGGTGCTGGTTTTGAGTGCCACAAGTGTGGATGGAAAATGGAACACAAGAGATAAATAAAGAGCTCATGTATTAACATAATCCAACTTTCATCCACGTGGACTGTGGCTTCTAGCCTTCGTTTGTACCTTACTGAGGCAAAACTGCGATGATACATCTGCTTCCCACCCCCTGCCTTCATTTATTATAAACCTTAACTTATAGTTGGTACTACTGATCTTCCTTTCAATACTACAATTCCAAAACGAGATTTAAATTTTAATTTTGAATGACATTTGAACAGTAGTGTAATCTAAAGTGATTTTCTGTTAATACATAGGCTCTAATATTAAAGATTATTCTTTTGGTAGATGTTAATAGTTCTGTTACTATGGAACATTTATTCATATAATTTCATGTAAATTTATATTTTATGATGTTTTCTTTACCAAGATTATATAATCCTTTTTTATTATTGAAAAGAATCACAATTATGCAAATGATTATATCCAAGGAGACAAGCAGCAATTAACTGTGAAAGACAGACTGTTACTGTAAGAATTGTATTCATACGGAATGGAATTGGACTTAAAATAAACCCTTAATAAGAAAATTCAGTTGGTAGAGATTTTAAAGGCAAGCAGTTCATTAAGACAAGTTTGTGCTCCTGCCATAATAGTTTTGCATTTTAATATTTATAGTTTTCTCTTACTCTAGTATGCTTTCAGCTCCTGCCTTATAAAAAAAAATGCCTGCTTCAGCAAGTAAGAACTATGTGTGGAAAAAAATCTCACTCGCGTTTATATAACTTTAATCTAACTACTCTTCATTATTAAGAAAACTGGGCAATAATAACTGTTTTAAACTTTTTTTAAACCTAAATGTGCTTCATTTTTATGTATAGCTTTTCTAAAATTAAAACTTGTTTCCATTGTTCAACATATATTGAGCCAGAATTTCCCTTGGGCCTACTTTTTGGTAGTGAATTGCACATAAAGGGAAGGGCTTTTACCGCTTTAAGTGGTGAGCCTCCATTTACTGCATTTCTTTTGCTACTCTCACTATTCAAAGAGTCCAATAAGACTTTGAGGTGGTTTAGCATCTGTTTAAAAGCGCAGATTATTTTTTGAGGTTAAGCACTTACTTTTTTTGTTGTATTTTACAAAAATGAAGTACCTACAATGTTATATTAGCTTCAGATGTGGATCATAGTGATTTGGTATTTACATACATTTTGAAATGGTTACCATGAAAAGTCTAGTTACCATCTGTCATACAAAGTTATTACAGTATTATTGAGTATATTCCCTATACTGTACATTACATCCCGTGACTTATTTATTTTATAACTGTACATTTGTACCTCTTAATTCCCTTCACCTATTTGCCCACCCCTCCCCCAACCCGCTTACCTTCTGGCATACAACAGTTTGTTTTTTGTGCAGTATCTATGAGTCTGTTTCTGTTTTGTTCGCCTGTTTTGTTCTGCAGAATTCACATATAAGTGAAATCATACGGTAATTGTCTTTTTTGTCTGACATTTCATTTAGCATAATGCCCTCTAGACCCATCCATGTTATTGCAAGTGGCAATATTTCTTTCTTATTTGTGGCTCAGTAATGTTCCATTGTATATATATATGCCACACCTTTTTTTTAATATCTTTATTGGAGTATAATTGCTTCACAATGTTGTGTTAGTTTCTGCTGTACAACAAAGTGAATCAGCTATATGTATACCTATATCCCCATATCCCTTCCCTCTTGCATCTCCCTCCCACCCTCCTTATCCCACTCCTCTAGGTGGTCACAAAGAACCGAGCTGATCTCCCCATGCTATGCAGCTGCTTCCCACTAGCTATCTGTTTTACATTTGGTAGTGTATATATGTCATTGCTAGTCTCTCACTTCATCCCAGCTTACCCTTCCCCCTCCCCGTGTCCTCAAGTCCATTCTCTATGTCTGCATCTTTATTCCTGTCCTGCCCCTAGGTTCATCATAACGATTTTTTTTTCTTTTAGATTCCATGTATATACGTTAGCATACAGTATTTGTTTTTCTCTTTCTGACTTCACTCTGTATGACAGACTCTAGGTGCATTCACCTCACTACAAATAACACAATTTTGTTTCTTTTTATGGCTAATATTCCATTGTATATATGTGTCACATCTTCTTTATCCATTCATCTGTCGATGGACACTTAGGTTGCTTCCATGTCCTGGCTATTGTGAATAGTGCTGCAATGAACATTGTGCCACATCTTCTTTATCCATTCATCTGTTGATGGACACTTAGATTGCTTCCACATCTTGGTTATGGTAAATAATGCTGCAATGAACATAGGGGTGCATATATCTCTTTGAATTAGTATTTTTGTTTTCTTTGGATACATACCCGGGAATGGAATTGCTGTATCTACTGTAGTTCTATGTTTAAATTTTTGAGGAACCTCCATACTATTTCCCACATTTGTTGCACCAATTTACATTCCCACCAACAGTGTAGGAGGGTTCTTTTTTCTTCACAACTTCTCCAACACTTGTTATTTGTTGTCTTTTTGACAATAGCCATTCTAACAACTGTGAGGTGGTGTGTCATGGTTTTGATTTGCATTTACCTGGTAATTAGTGATATTGGGCATCTTTTTATGTACCTGTTGGCCATCTGTATATCTTCTTTGGAAAAATGTCTATTCAGGTCCTCTGCCCATTTTAAAATCAGATTACTTGATTTTTGACATTGAGTTGTATTTCTTTTTATATTTTGGATATTAACCCCTTATCAGATATAACATTTGCATATATCTTCTCCCAGTGAATAGTTTGCCTTTTCATTTTGTTGGTGGTTTCCTTCACTGAGCAAAAGCTTATTGGCTTGATATAGTCCCATTTGTTTATTTTTGCTTTTGCTTCCCTTGCTTGAGGAGAGAAGTCCAAAAAGATATCACTAAGAATGATGTCAAAGTGCATACCATCTGTTTTCTTTTAGGAATTTTATGGTTTCAGGTCTAACAGTTAAGTCTTTAATCTATTTTAATATATTTTTGTATATTCTGTAAGATAATGGCCCAGTGTCATTCTTTTGCATTATCTGTCCACTTTTCCCAACACCATTTATTGAAGAGAATGTCCTTTCTCCATTGCTTATTTTTGCCTCCTTTATCATAGATTAATTGACCATATATGTATGGGCTTATTTCTGGGCCTCATGAAAATTAACTGAGTTAATCCAGGTTTAGCACAGTGTCAGGAACATAGTAAGTACTCATACTGATAACTGCTATTATTATTACCTACCTTACTGAATAATGTGTACTCTGGAGAACTGAGTCTAAAATAGGGACATTCTAGTAGGTCTCTTTGGTGAAAAAGCAGAGATAGAACAAAGTACCAAAGTTTGCACTGAGACTGAACTTCTTAATCAATTTGCTTACATTCAGATGATGATTTCTCACATGTGCAAGAGAGAGGAGTAGAAAGAAAAAGGCATGATGAAGAAATCTGTCATCGATTGCATCAAGTCATCCTGGGAAAAACAAGATGACTGCATATGTTCATTAGGACAAGAAAATCGTAAAGCACCAGCACACTATTTTGAATTGGCACATTCTCACTGCACCTGGGTAGTTTAACTGGAAGAAATTGCAGAGGTAGGTACATATTGTGATAATTTGCCTAGAGACTGCATTTTAAATTGAGAGCTCTCAGGTTTTCATGGAATCTCAGGCTGGAAGGAACCAGTTAAGGAAATTCAACCTCACTTATTAGCCTGGGATCAGTGGGGTCGGGTTCTAATTTAAAACATCAAATATAAATAGGTTGAGGACCAAGGGAGCATGAGCTCTTTCAAACCACCATCACCACCACCACCACTACTTAACACATTCAGTTCCAAATTAAGGCCAGCTGAATCCCAGCTAACCACCATGAGTCTTGTGGACAGAGCAAATAATAGAGCAGAGGCAAGTCACTGTGGGGCCCAATAACAGACTTTAGAATGAAGCATATCAGGAAAAAAGCCACTGAATATTTTTTCCATTCTTATTCCCTATCCTTTATAATTTGCTGCTTGGGTCTTTAGTCCTGGCTCTGCCACTAACTAACTCAGTGTCCATGGACAAGTCACTCATATCCTCTCTCTCTTAGTTTCCTCTTCTATAAATTGAGAGGGTAGAATTTCTAAGGTTCTTTATGCTCTGACAGCTTATGATTCCGGTTCTAATAGAAGATTAAGAAGGTAAAGGGGAACGTGTGACTAGAATGCATAAGTATGGGTAGATGAGTATGGGCAGTTCTCTGATTCCTGGAGTATGATAGTGAATGAATCTTCTCCCCCAAGAGGGTTATTCTCACATGCTTTCTCTGATTAGTAGTGGGGTGTGTGTGTGTGTGTGTGTGTGTGTGTGTGTGTCTGTGTGTGTGTGTGTCTGTGTGTGTGTGTAAATAGAGAAAGAGAGAGATAGAGAGAAACAAATGAAGAATCAGAGTGAAAAGATGAAGAGAGAAAGATATTGGAAGGAAGATGGGACTAGGGAAGTAACAGACTCAGAATCTTTTGAAATGTTTCCTTTTACATGTCTATTCCTTCTGGGTCCCTGTAGGAGCTCTAACTTTAGAATCACACACAAATTTAATTAGTTTTTTCCAAATTATTAATAAATTATTCAAATCAAACCAGATCTTCAATCCCAGTAAGCTTCCCCAGACAACTGCTACCACAGAAAACTACAGTCTGATAAAAAGAGAAGCAGCAGAAGTACTTTAGGGCTTCTGATCCTCATCCATGAACAGACCTAACTATGTGCTTTTCAGCAAGACCAATTCATTAACAGAGAAAACTCTTAATAATACTGGATTAGCTACCTGAGAGACCATCTGTACCTCTTATTCTGAGGCAACTGAGAATGCCTTGGTTGAGCGGGCTGCATCATTTTCATATAGGTCAGAGGCAGGACTTGGGGGAATTAAATATTCAAGACTGCTCTTCCTTTTAATATTTACTGAATATTACCTTTTCTGTCTCTCAAGTCAGCGGTCTTAAAGTAAAATACTCCTTCAAAGTATTTGTTTTCATAAGCTGTGGACTGGACTCTCATAAACGGTGAAATGGCTATCAGAGATGGTTTGATTGTAGGAATGTCTTCATATAGTAGGCATTACAATAGATTTTTTTACTAGAGACATCCTGATGCATTGCTGCTTATTCTATTTATTCACATCCAGGGGTAATTACAGTAAGGTTTTATCCAGGGGAATCATGTCTAAAGTGACTCCAACTTTTCTATATCAGATCTCAGCAGCCCAAAATGCCAACCCCACCCTCATCCCATGTTATTGGGAGGTACTCAGTGTATTTTCTGTGTACTTAGAGTATTTAAGCCTTGGAGAAAGAAAGACCTCTGTTCAAATACTATCTTAGTCACTAAATCCTGAACCTGTTCTCTCATCTGTAAAATAGAATAACAATAACATCAATCTCACAAGGATGAAGTAGGATGTAAGAATTCAATGAAATAATATTCATAAAGAGCTTGTGTTTTAGTCATAATAGCAATATCTTAGCTTTTACCATTGTTTCCCTAAAATTATCTTTAGTGAACCTATAGTTTCAAAAATATGTTGAAAGCTTGTAAACATTAAAAAAAATACAGTTGTTGGATATGAAATGGCATCTTCTTGTTAAAAAAGCTTTTTAAATACTTATTTTCATATTTACTAAAATGCTTGTTTTTCAAACTCTTAATTTTCTGATAATTGGAGATTCACGTGAACTTGTGAGAAATAATCAAGATCCCATGTAACCTATACCCAGTTTCCCCCAGTGGTAACATCCTGCAAAGCTATAGTAGTATCACAACCAAGATACCAGCATGATATGTCACCAATCTTACTCAGATTTCTAAGTTTTATTTGTACTCATTTGTGTGTGTGTGTGTGTGTGTGTGTTTAATTCAATGAAATTTATCATGTATCCAACACCATAGATAGGCAAGACACAGAACAGTTCCATTATCACATGGATCCCTCATGTTGGCCTTTTATAGCTACATCAATCTCCACCCACATTCCCTGTCCCTAACCCCTGCCAAAAAATAATCTGTTATCTATTCCTATAATTTTCTCAATTCAAGACTTCTATATAGGGCTTCCCAGGTGGCGCAGTGGTTGAGAGTCCGCCTGCCGATGCAGGGGACACGGGTTCGTGCCCCGTCCGGGAAGATCCCACATGCCGCGGAGCGGCTGGGCCCGTGAGCCATGGCCACTGGGCCTGCGCTCTGGAGCCTGTGCTCCGCAACGGGAGAGGCCACAACAGTGAGAGGCCCGCGTACCAGAAAAAAAAAAAAAAAAAGAGTTCTATATAAATGGGATCATATGGTATGTAATCTTTTGGCATTGCCTTTTTACGCTCAACATAATTCCCTGGAGATTCATCCAAATTGTTGAGTATATCAAGCTTGTTCCTTTGTACTGCCGAGTAGTATTTCATGGTATGGATATTCAGTTTTTTAACCTTTCACTCTCTGAGGGATACCTGGGCTGTTTCCAGTTTTTCTCCATTACGAATAAAGTTGCTTGAACATTCTGGTACAGGTTTTTGTGAGACCATAGTTTTCATCACTTTGGGATAAATGCCTAAGAGCACAATTGCTGGGTCGTATGTTGGTTGCACTTTTGGTTTTATAAGAAATTGTCAAACTATTTTCCAGAGTAGTTGTACCATTTTACTTTCCAACCAATGGTGAATTAATGGTCCAATTTTTCAACATCCTCACCAGTATTTTTTGTTTTGATTATTTTTTTTTAATTTTAGCCATTCTGATAGGTGTGTAGTGTTATCTCATTGTGGCTTTAATTTCCATTTCCTTAAGGGCTAATGAGTTGACCATCTTTTCATGTGCTTATTTGCCACCTGTCTGTGAACTGACTGTGTATATCTTTAGCCCATTTTTAAATTGGATTGTTTGTTTTCTTATTGGTGAACTTTAAGAGTTCTTTATCATATTCTAGATACAATCTCTTTGTTGGAAATATGGTTACAAATATTTTTCCACTCTGTAGGTTGTCTTCATTCTCTTAACAGTGTTGTTCACAGAGCAAGAGTTTTAAATTTTGGTAAAGTCCACTTTATCATTTTTTCTCTTATGGCTGGTGCTTTTGGTGCCAAGTCTAAACTCTCTTTGCCTAGCCCTAGATCCTGACAATTTTCTCCTATTTTTTCTGAAAGTTTTATAGTTTTATGTTTTATATTTAAGTCTGTGATCTCTTTTGAGTTAATCTGTGTATAAGGTGTGGATTAGGGCAATGTTCCTCTTTTTTTTGCCTGATGAATGTCTAATTGCTCCAGAAACATTTGTTGAAAAGGCTATCCCTCTCCATTAAATTTCTTTTGCCCCTTTGTCCAAAATCAGTTGGGTATATTTGCATGGGTCTATTTCTGCATTCTCTATTTTGTGGAACTGTTCTATGTGTCTATCTCTTCACCAAGAGCACAGTGTTTTGAATACTGTAGATAAATATTAGGCCTTAATATTCCACATGATTCTTCTTTTTTTCAAGATTGTTTTAGCTGTTCTAGGAACTATGCCCTTTCACATACATTTCAGAAAAATCTTGTCTATGTCTACAAAAAACATGCTGAAATTTTGATAGATTGCATTAAAAAGCTATGGGTCAATTTTGGGAAATCTGAAAACTTTACTGTATTGAGTCTTCCAATCTATGAACATAGTATGCCTCTCCTTTTCTTTCGATATCTTTTATCAGGATTTTATAAGTTTTAGCATACAGCTCCTGTATATGTTTTGTTACATTTATACCTAATTATGTCATTTCCTCTGGAGTGATTGTAAATTGTAATTTTAATTGTAGCTTCCACATTTTCTAGTTCTAGTATATAGTAATTTAATTGATTTGTGTGAGTTTGTGTGAAGGTGCCCCTTTCAGTGAAAGTCCAGAGTCTTCACCACTGGACCACCAGGGAAGTCCCTTTTTAGTTCTTATTTTTTTTTTTTTTTTAACATCTTTATTGGGGTATAATTGCTTTACAATGGTGTGTTAGTTTCTGATTTATAACAAAGTGAATCAGCTATACATATACATGTGCTCCCATGTGTCTTCCCTCTTGCGTCTCCCTCCCTCCCACTCTCCCCCTCCCACCCCTCCAGGCTGTCCCAAAGCCCCGAGCTTATATCCCTGCGCCTTGCGGCTGCTTCCCCCTAGCTATCTACCTTACTACGTTTGTTAGTGTGTATATGTCCATGACTCTCTCTCGCCCTGTCAAAACTCACCCTTCCCCCTCCCCATATCCTCAAGTCCGTTCTCCAGTAGGTCTGCGCCTCTATTCCTGTCTTATCCCTAGGTTCTTCATGACATTTTTTCCCCTTAAATTCCATATATATGTGTTAGCATACGGTATTTGTCTTTGTCTTTCTGACTTACTTCACTCTGTATGACAGACTCTAGGTCTATCCATCTCATTACAAATATCTCAATTTCATTTCTTTTTAAGGCTGAGGAATATTCCATTGTGTATATGTGCCACATCTTCTATATCCATTCGTCCGATGATGGGCGCTTAGGTTCTTTCCATCTCCGGGCTATTGTAAATAGAGCTGCAATGAACATTTTGGTACATGACTCTTTTTGAATTTTGGTTTTCTCAGGGTATACGCCCAGTAGTGGGATTGCTGGGTCATATGGTAATTCTATTTGTAGTTTTTTAAGGAACCTCCATACTGTTCTCCATAGTGGCTGAACCAATTCACATTCCCACCAGCAGTGCAAGAGTGTCCCCTTTTCTCCACACCCTCTCCAGCATTTATTGTTTCTAGATTTTTTGATGATGGCCATTCTGACTGGTGTGAGATGATATCTCATTGTAGTTTTGATTTGCATTTCTCTAATGATTAATGATGTTGAGCATTCTTTCATGTGTTTGTTGGCATTCCGTATATCTTCTTTGGAGAAATGTCTGTTTAGGTCTTCTGCCCATTTTTGGATGGGGTTGTTTGTTTTTTTGTTATTGAGCTGCATGAGCTGCTTGTAAATTTTGGAGATTAATCCTTTGTCAGTTGCTTCATTTGCAAATGTTTTCTCCCATTCTGAGGGTCGTCTTTTGGTCTTGGTTATGGTTTCCTTTGCTGTGCAAAAGCTTTGAAGTTTCATTAGGTCCCATTTGTTTATTTTTGTTTTTATTTCCATTACTCTAGGAGGTGGGTCAGAAAGGATCTTGCTGTGATTTATGTCATAGAGTGTTCTTCCTATGTTTTCCTCTAAGAGTTTGATAGTTTCTGGCCTTACATTTAGGTCTGTAATCCATTTTGAGCTTATTTTTGTGTATGGTGTTAGGGAGTGATCTAATCTCATACTTTTACATGTACCTGTCCAGTTTTCCCAGCACCATTTATTGAAGAGGCTGTCCTTTCTCCACTGTACATTCCTGCCTCCTTTATCAAAGATAAGGTGTCCATATGTGCGTGGGTTTATCTCTGGGCTTTCTATCCTGTTCCACTGATCTATCTTTCTGTTTTTGTGCCAGTACCATACTGTCTTCATTACTGTTGCTTTGTAGTATAGTCTGAAGTCAGGGAGCCTGATTCCTCCAGCTCCTTTTTTCGTTCTCAAGATTGCTTTGGCTATTCGGGGTCTTTTGTGTTTCCATACAAATTGCGAAATTTTTTGTTCTAGTTCTGTGAAAAATGCCAGTGGTAGTTTGATAGGGATTGCATTGAATCTGTAGATTGCTTTGGGTAGTAGAGTCATTTTCACAATGTTGATTCTTCCCATCCAAGAACATGGTATATCTCTCCATCTATTTGTATCATCTTTAATTTCTTTCATCAGTGTCTTATAATTTTCTGCATACAGGTCTTTCGTATCCTTAGGTAGGTTTATTCCTAGATATTTATTCTTTTTGTTGCAATGGTAAATGGGAGTGTTTTCTTGATTTCACTTTCAGATTTTTCATCATTAGTATATAGGAATGCCAGAGATTTCTGTGCATTAATTTTGTATCCTGCTACTTTACCAAATTCATTGATTAGCTCTAGTAGTTTTCTGATAGCATCTTTAGGATTCTCTATGTATAGTATCATGTCATCTGCAAACAGTGACAGCTTTACTTCTTCTTTTCCGATGTGGATTCCTTTTATTTCCTTTTCTTCTCTGATTGCTGTGGCTAAAACTTCCAAAACTATGTTGAATAAGAGTGGTGAGAGTGGGCAACCTTGTCTTGTTCCTGATCTTAGTGGAAATGCTTTCAGTTTTTCACCATTGAGGATGATGTTTGCTGTGGGCTTGTCATATATGGCCTTTATTATGTTGAGGAAAGTTCCCTCTATGCCCACTTTCTGGAGGGTTTTTATCATAAATGGGTGTTGAATTTTGTCAAAAGCTTTCTCTGCATCTATTGAGATGATCATATGGTTTTTCTCCTTCAATTTGTTAATATGGTTTATCACATTGATAGATTTGCGTATATTGAAGAATCCTTGCATTCCTGGAATAAACCCACTTGATCATGGTGTATGATCCTTTTAATGTGCTGTTGGATTCTGTTTGCTAGTATTTTGTTGAGGATTTTTGCATCTATGTTCATCAGTGATATTGGCCTGTAGTTTTCTTTCTTTGTGACATCCTTGTCTGGTTTTGGTATCAAGGTGATGGTGGCCTCGTAGAAGGAATTTGGGAGTGTTCCTCCCTCTGCTCTATTTTGGAAGAGTTCGAGAAGGATAGGTGTTAGCTCTTCTCTAAACGTTGGATAGAATTCACCTGTGAAGCCATCTGGTCCTGGGCTTTTGTTTGTTGGAAGATTTTTAATCACAGTTTCAATTTCAGTGCTTGTGATTGGTCTGTTCATATTTTCTGTTTCTTCCTGATTCAGTCTTGGCAGGTTGTGCATTTCTAAGAATTTGTCCATTTCTTCCAGATTGTCCATTTTATTGACATAGAGTTGCTTGTAGTAATCTCTCATGATTTTTTTTTATTTCTGCAGTGTCAGTTGTTATTTCTCCTTTCTCATTTCTAATTCTATTGATTTGAGTCTTCTCCCTTTTTTTCTTGATGAGTCTGGCTAGTGGTTTATCTATTTTGTTTATCTTCTCAAAGAACCAGCTTTTAGTTTTATTGATCTTTGCTATCGTTTCCTTCATTTCTTTTTCATTTATTTCTGATCTGATTTTTATGATTTCTTTCCTTCTGCTAGCTTTGGGGCTTTTTTGTTCTTCTTTCTCTAATTGCTTGAGGTGCAAGGTTAGGTTGTTTATTCGAGATGTTTCCTGCTTCTTAAGGTGGGCTTGTATTGCTATAAACTTCCCCCTTAGAACTGCTTTTGCTGCATCCCATAGGTTTTGGGTCGTTGTGTCTCCATTGTCATTTGTTTCTAGGTATTTTTTTATTTCCTCTTTGATTTCTTCAGTGATCACTTCATTATTAAGTAGTGTATTGTTTAGCCTCCATGTGTTTGTATATTTTACAGATCTTTTCCTGTAATTGATATCTAGTCTCATGGCGTTGTGGTCAGAAAAGATACTTGATACAATTTCAATTTTCTTAAATTTACCAAGGCTTGATTTGTGACCCAAGATATGATCTATCCTGGAGAATGTTCCATGAGTACTTGAGAAAAATGTGTATTCTGTTGTTTTTGGATGGAGTGTCCTATAAATATCAATTAAGTCCATCTTGTTTAATGTATCATTTAAAGCTTGTGTTTCCTTATTTATTTTCATTTTGGATGATCTGTCCATGGGTGAAAGTGGGGTGTTAAAGTCCCCTACTATGAATGTGTTACTGTCAATTTCCCCTTTTATGGCTGTTAGTATTTGCCTTATGTATTGAGGTGCTCCTATGTTGGGTGCATAAATATTTACAATTGTTATATCTTCTTCTTGGATCGATCCCTTGATCATTATGTAGTGTCCTTCTTTATCCCTTTTAATAGTCCTTATTTTAAAGTTTATTTTGTCTGATATGAGAATTGCTACTCCAGCTTTCTTTTGGTTTCCATTTGCATGGAATATCTTTTTCCATCCCCTTACTTTCAGTCTGTATGTGTCTCTAGGTCTGAAGTGGGTCTCTTGTAGACAGCATATATAAGGGTCTTGTTTTTGTATCCATTCAGCCAATCTGTGTCTTTTGGTGGGAGCATTTACTCCATTTACATTTAAGGTAATTATCGATATGTATGTTCGTATTCCCATTTTCTATATTGTTTTGGGTTCGTTATTATAGTTCGTTTCCTTCTTTTGCATTTCTTATCTAGAGAAGTTCCTTTAGCATTTGTTGTAAAGCTGGTTTGGTGGTGCTGAACTCTCTCAGCTTTTGCTTGTCTGTAAAGGTTTTAATTTCTCCATCAAATCTGAATGAGATCCTTGCTGGGTAGAGTCGTCTTGGTTGCAGGTTTTTCTCCTTCATCACTTTCAGTATGTCCTGCCACTCCCTTCTGGCTTGTAGGGTTTCTGCTGAGAGATCAGCTGTTAACCTTATGGGGATTCCCTTGTGTGTTATTTGTTGTTTTTCCCTTGCTGCTTTTAATACGCTTTTTTGTATTTAATTTTTGATAGTTTGATTAATATGTGTCTTGGCGTATTTCTCCTTGTATTTATCCTGTATGGGACTCTCTGTGCTTCCTGGACTTGATTAACTATTTCCTTTCCCATATTAGGGAAGTTTTCAACTATAATCTCTTCAAATATTTTCTCAGACCCTTTCTTTTTTTCTTCTTCTTCTGGAACCCCTATAATTCGAATGTTGGTGCGTTTAATGTTGTCCCAGAGGTCTCTGAGACTCTCCTCAGTTCTTTTCATTCTTTTTTCTTTATTCTGCTCTGCAGTAGTTATTTCCACTACTTTATCTTCCAGGTCACTTACCCGTTCTTCTGCCTCAGTTATTCTGCTATTGATTCTATCTAGAGTACTTTTAATTTCATTTATTGCGTTGTTCATCGTTGCTTGTTTCATCTTTAGTTCTTGTAGGTCCTTGTTAACTGTTTCTTGCATTTTGTCCATTCTACTTCCAAGATTTCGGATCATCCTTACTATCATTATTCTGAATTCTTTTTCAGGTAGATTGCCTATTTCCTCTTCATTTGTTAGGTCTGGTGGGTTTTTATCTTGCTCCTTCATCTGCTGTGTGTTTTTCTGTCTTCTCATTTTGCTTATCTTACTGTGTTTGGGGTCTCCTTTTTCAGGCTGCACGTTCGTAGTTCCCGTTGTTTTTGATGTCTGTCTCCAGTGGCTAAGGTTGTTTCAGCGGGTTGTGTAGGCTTCCTGGTGGAGGGGACTAGTGCCTGTGTTGTGCTGGATGAGGCTGGATCTTGTCTCTCTAGTGAGCAGGTTCACGTCTGGTGGTGTGTTTTGGGGTGTCTGTGGCCTTGTTATGATTTTAGGCAGCCTCTCTGCTAATGGGTGGGGTTGTGTTCCTGTTTTGCTAGTTGTTTGGCATAGGTTGTCCAGCACTGTGGCTTGCTGGTCGTTGAGTGAAGCTGGGTGCTTGTGTTAAGATGGAGGTCTCTGGGAGATTTCCACCGTTTAATATTATGTGGAGCTGGGAGGTCTCTTGTTGATCAGTGTCCTGAAGTTGGCTCTCCTACCTCAGAGGCAGAGCCCTGCCTCCTGGGCTGGAGCACCAAGAGCCTTTCATCCACACGGCTCAGAATAAAAGGGAGGAAAAGTAGAGAGAATTATTAGAAGGATGAGGAAAGAAAGAAGGAAAGGAGGAAAGGAAGGAAGGAAGAAAGAAGCAAAGAAGGAAAGAAAGGAGGGAGGGAGGGAGGAAGGAAGGAAGGTAGGAGGGAAAGAAGGAGAAAATGTAGAGAGAATTAGTAGAAGTATGAGGAAAGAAAGGAGGAAAGGAAGGAAGGAAGAAAGAAGCAAAGAAGGAAAGAAAGGGAGGGAGGGGAGAAGGAAGGAAGGAAGGAGGGAAAGAAGGAGAAAATGTAGAGAGAATTAGTAGAAGTTTGAGGAAAGAAAGAAGGAAAGGAGGAAAGGAGGAAAGGAAGGAAGGAAGAAAGAAGCAAAGAAGGAAAGAAAGGAGGGAGGGAGGGAGGGAGGAAGGGAGGAAGGAAGGAGGGAAAGAAGGAAAAAAGACAGAAAGAAAGAAGATACAGTAAAAATAAAATAAAGTATAATATAGTTATTGTACTAAAAAATATTTAGAAAGAAAGAAAAAAAAAAAAGAACAGATAGAACCCTAGGACAAATGTTGGAAACAAAGCTATACAGAGAAAATCTTACACAGAAGCATACACATACACGTTCACAAAGAGAGGCAAAGGGGGAAAAATCATAAATCCTGCTCCCAGAGACCACCTCCTCAACCTGGGGTTATTTGCTGTCTAAAAGAGGGAAGGAAGGAAGGAAAGAAAGAAAGAAAGAACGAAGGTAAAGTACAATAAAGTTATTACAATTAAAATTAATTATTAAGAAAAAAAATTTTTTTTTAAAAAAAACCATGGACGGATAGAGCCCTAGGACAACTGTTGGGAGCAAAGCTATACAGAGAAAATCTTACACAGAAGCATACACATACACGTTCACAAAGAGAGGCAAAGGGGGAAAAATCATAAATCCTGCTCCCAGAGACCACCCCCTCAACCTGGGGTGATTTGCTGTCTAAAGGAGGGAAGGAGGGAAGGAAAGAAAGAAAGAACGAACGAAGGTAAAGTTCAATAAAGTTATTACAATTAAAATTAATTATTAAAAAAATTTAAAAAAAAAAAAAAAAAAAACCATGGACGGATAGAGCCCTAGGACAAATGGTGGAAGCAAGAGTATACAGACAAGATCTCAGAAGCATACACGCACACATTCACAAAAAGAGGAAAAGGGAAAAAAATCACAGATCTCGCTCCTAAATTCCCCCTCTTCAATTTGGGATCACTCCCTGTCTATTCAGGTATTCCACAATGCAGGGCACATCAAGTTGATCGTGGAGCTTCAACCCGCCGCCTCCGTGGCTGCCGGGAGAGACCTCCCCCTCTCCTCCCTGCTCTCACAGCTCACAGGAGCTCAGCTTTGTACCCGGCCCTGCCCCTGCGCGCAGATCGCTGGAGGGCGTCTGTTTTTTTGCTCAGACAGGACGGGGTTAAAGGAGCCGCTGATTCGGGAGCTCCGGCTCACTCAGGCCGGGGGTTGGGGGATGGGGGAAGGAGGGGCACTGCGTGCGGGGCCAGCCTGAAGCGGCAGAGGCGGCGTGACGCTGCACCAGCCTGAGACCCGCCGTGCGTACTCCCGGGGAAGTTGTCCCTGGATCCCGGGAACCTGGCAGTGGCGGCCTGCACAGGCTCCGCGGAAGAGGGGCGCGGAGAGTGACCTGTGCTCGCACACAGTCCCCCTGGTGGCGGCAGCAGCAGCCCCAGCGTCTCCCGCCCGTCTCTGGGTTCCGCGGTTTCAGCCGCGGCTCGCGCCCGTCTCGGGGGCTCGCGCTTTTAGCCGCGGCTCGCGCCCGTCTCTGGAGTTCCTTTAAGCAGCGCTCTTAAACCTCTCTCCTTGCGCACCAGGAAACAAAGAGGGAAGAAAAAGTCTCTTGCCTCTTCGGCCGGTGCAGGCTTTTCCCCGAACTCCCTCCCGGCTAGTCGTGGCGCACCAACCCCTTCAGGCTATGCGCAAGCCGCCAACCCCAGTCCTCTCCCTGCGCTCCGTCCAAAACCGAAACCCGAGCCTCAGCTCGCAGCCCCGCCCGCTCCGGCGGGTGAGCAGACAAGCCTCTCGGGTTGGTGAGTGCCGGTCGGCACTGATTGTCTGTGCAGGAATCTCCCCGCTTTGCCCTCCACACCCGTCGCTGTGCACCACTCCGCGGTCCCGAAGCTCCCCCCTCCGCCTCCCGCAGTCTCCGCCCGCGGAGGGGCTTCCTAGTGTGTGGAAACTTTTCCTCCTTCACAGCTCCCTCCCACTGGTGCAGGTGCCGTCCTTATTCTTTTGTCTCTGTTTTTTTCTTTTTTCTTTTGCCCTACCCAGGTACGTGGGGAGTTTCTTGCCTTTTGGGAGCTCTGAGGTCTTCTGCCAGCCTTCAGTAGGTGTTCTGTAGGAGTTGTTCCACGTGTAGATGTATTTCTGGTGTATCCGTGAGGAGGAAGGCGATCTCCACGTCTTACTCTTCCGCCATCTTCCCGCCGACCCCTTTTTAGTTCTTAAGAGTTTTTTTTTTTCCTTTGGTGTGTAGATTCCTTGGGATTTTCTTGTCATCTACAAATAAGGAAAGTTTTATTTCTTCCTTTACAACCTGAATGTCTTTTGTTTCTTTCAATTGACTTATTGCAGCGGCTAGAACTTCTAGTACTGTGTGGAATAACAAGGACATTCTTGCCTTGTTCCTGATCTCAGAGGAAAGCCTTCAGTCTTTGACTATTTTGAAACATCAAAGTAACACCTGTAGGGTTTTTAGATACTCTATATCAGGTTGAAAAAGTTCCCCTCTGTTCCTAGATTACTGAGTATTTTTATCATGAAAAGGGTGTTGGGTTTTGATACAAGATTTTTTCTGAATCTATTGAAATGATCATATTTATTTTTTATTTTCTTTTGATATGGTGTATTACATTAATTGATAGTCTCATGTTTAACCACTCTTGCAAACCTGGGATTAATCCCACTTAGTATGGTGTATAATCCTTTTTATATGGTGCAGGATTCAGTTTGCTAGTATTTTGTTGAGAATTTTTGCATCTAAACATAAGAAATATCAGTTTATAGTTTTCTTGTACCATTTTGTCTACCTTTGGTATCAGGGTAATACTGTTCTCATAGAATGAGTTGGGAAGTGTTCCTCCCTCATCTGTTTTCTTGAAGAGATTGTGTACAATGGTGTCAATATTTCTTTAAATATTTGGTGGAATTCCCCTGTGAAACTGTTTGAACCTGGAGATTTCCTTTTCTGGGAGCTTCTAAAGTATGAGTTCAATTTTCTTAGTGGTTATAGGACTATTCAGATTATTTTATCTTAGTTTGCTTTTGGTAGTTTGTGGTTTTCAAAGAATCAGTTCTTCCAATTTCGTTATTTTTTTGTTTGTTTTTCAATTATAAAATTAATTTGTTTTCTCATATAATATTCACAGATATGATTTTGGTGAGATAAGAATCATAATATCAGTATTTAACAGGACCATGCAGCTGCTCACTTGCTAGCTCCGAGTTTTTAGCTGTGAACTTGGTACAATTAAGATAATCCATCTATTGGACTAAAGAACAAGGCTAATCCTTTTGCTCCAACTGAATTCAAGTAAATAACTATACTCCATTGGATATGGGAAGCAGCAATAATATATCACTCACAAAACCCAGGAAATACAAGGACAGGTTTACATGAGAAAAACTAAAGAGTTGGAACCATACTAGTTTGGAATCCCAGTTCTGCCACTTACAAACTGTGATCCTGGGGGAGTTAACATCTGTAAGCCTTCTTTTCTTCCTCTGTGGAGTGGAAATAATAATAGTGCCTATCTTATAAAGTTATGAGGATTAAATGAATTGGATACAAAGAATCTCTCAATATATGGTATACACATATGTTTATAATTAGTCTCACTCTTTAAATTGGGTGCGCCTGGATAATGCCACTAAAGTTGCTTCTCTTTGTCCTCACTTCAAATTATCCCTACCACCCTTGGGGGAGTTGGAGATACAAACTATTGAGTATAAGATAGGCTCAAGGATGTATTGTACAACATGGGGAATATACCCAATATTTTGTAATAACTGTAAGAGGAAACTAACCTTTAAAACTGTATAAAAATTTTTAAAAATTAAAACAAAACCAAAGAAAGAAAAAAATAAATTGTCCCTACCATCTTTTCTTACCTTGCTCAATATGCTTTCCTGGGAACTTTAACTGAAAACAGGAATACTATGGCACGTGACTCACAATCTTCAATGTCTTGTGAGTGAAAAAAACAGCTAATCATATTATCTTGGTCATCATAACTACTCTTTGTTATTTCTTATTTCAGGGTCTACCTCTTCCAGGAATCTTTCCCCAATGAATACCCATCATTCTCAAGTGATCTGTAGAATCCCTCATCATACCATCCCTCCATTCATATATTTGACAATCATTTACTGAACACATGTTATACATGAGGAACATTTTCCCTCTAAGATTTTTACCTCCTGAAATTCAGTGACCTTCACCTGTTTTCTATTTCAGCTACTCACCATTCACCAGATCTTCACTACCTGTGAAATCTTTAAATTTCAATGTTCTTTTCTCTAACCACAACTTTCTATAACTTTCAGTTGTCTCAGAAACTACCTACCGACTCCCCCCCCTTCCTTTTTATAACCTAATTAGGCCTCCTAGATCCTTTAACTTTTCCACTTTGTCTTAGTTTATCAATTTCCTTTGGATTTTTTTTTCCTTCTACATTCCACCTGGACCCAATGCTAAAATTATCCTTTTAGCAACACCTTCAAATTCCTTCTCTTATGCTTGTGTAGGACCTGTTCAGCAAAACTCAAATGATGAATTAATTCTAAAATACTTCTTATCCATATGTGGGGGAATGGAGTGCTGCTGATATAAACCAAAAATGTCTTATGAGTGCGTGTTGGGATCATTACAACTGATAATCATTGTTACAGCTGGTGTAATAATCAGCTCCAGCTGGGCCTGCAGTGTTGCCCTTCAGTCCTTTTACTTGATCTGAGTCAACTCTTTCCAATTTGATCCAAAGATATTCCAAAACTTGTCATTTTTCTCAACCCCATATTCAAATGTTGACTCACACCTTTTCAAAAGATGACAGAGGGAATCAGAATGTCCTCCCCCAATTTCTAATCATTCTACTTACAAACTCATCTGTTCCTACAGCCCTCTTCATATCCTTTCAAGGCAAATCACATCAGTTTTACCCTCAACCCCACTCCTCCTTACCTTCCCTGCAACCTTCACAATCCCCTCCCTCTCTACTGATTCTTTCCTCTCAATCTATGAATATACTAAAATTTCTCTGAAAACAAACACTACTCAACCCTTCCTTGATCTCTGTTGCTACCATTCAGTCTTCTATCTGAATTTTTCAGAAGGGTAATATACATTTAGTATCTCTATTTTCTAACTTCACTCTGAAGCTGACTGCAATCTAGCTTTTACCTCCATGTTCCATCAAATGGCTCTTACACATATTACCAGTTATCTTCTAAATACCAATGGGTACCCTCCCCGTTTGTGTCTTACTGCATATCAATCCTGCATTAATCATTGTTAATCAAGCTCCCCATCCTGAAATATCAAAACTCTTGGCTTCTGAGAAGTTACACATTTAATACCCTTATTGGGATGTAATACTTCTTTGGCTTCTGTGACACCACAGACTTTTAAAAATAAACCTTGTTGAGATATAATTTACTTACAGTAAAATACCTTCATTTTAAGTGTACCATTTGCTGAGTATGACAAATGTGCACACTCCTGTAATTACCACTATAATCAAGATATAGAATATTTCCTTCATCCCCAAAAGTCCCCTCTTGCCCCTTTTCAGTCAGTCCTCTCTCCCTCCCCAGCCAGCTGCTGATCTGCTTATATAGATAATTATAGATCATTTTTTCCTTTAAAATATTTTGTATGAAAGAAATTGTATAGTATTGACTCTTTGGTGTGGTGTCTTTCACTTAGCATGATGTTTTTGAGATTTATCTGTGTTGTTTGGTGTATTAATAGTTCATTCCTTTTTTATAGCTGTGCAGTATTCCATTGTACAGATGTACCTTAGTTTGTTTATCCATTCACCAGCTAGTGAGCCTGTGAGTTGTTTTCAGTTTTTGGCTATTACAAATAAAGTTACTATGAACATTTGAGTGGCACATTCAAGTGGCTCAAGAACTCTTTTAGTTCTCCTGCCTCTCACTGCTCCTCCTTTGTTTCCTTATGGTCTCTTTTTGAACCCCCAAATGTTGATACTCTAGAGTTATATTTTAGTCCCAAAGTTATTCTTACTCAGTAAGTTTTACATTGGAGATCTCATCTACTTTCATCATTTCAACTCCTACCTGTATGGTGATCACTTCCAAATCTATGCCTTTCCTGGCTAAATGCTATACACCCATCTAAATTCAATTCTGGTATCAGCTCCTCAGGGAAGTTTTCCTTTATACTACCAGGTTGGTCAGGTGCCCTTCCTGTGAGTTTCTAAAATAACCTGTTTATATCTAGCATTACTCTTTACTATATTTCCTAGAAAATAATATTGCTTATGGGTCTGTCTTCCCAACTAGGTTGTGAGCTCTCTCAAAGTAGCATTCAGGGTTCATTCATCTTTGTATTTCCAGTGACTAGCATAGTGCCTGGTGCTAATATGTACTTATTAAATGGCTGTCTGGGGGATCAAATAATGGTATGTACCCTTCCTATGAAGTTAGGAATGAGAAAATAATACCTTTGCCATTCCCTAAATTTTCTGGCCTGGGCATTGATTTTATTATCATTAACAGTTTGCGTGTTGGGAGTGTAACTCATGATCCAGTCAACCCTGGGTGTATGTAGAGTTTATACAACCAGCAGTGTAATGAGATCTCTCTCCATAAATAAGTGTCCACGTGTTTTTCCACCACTAAGGGAAGTCCTTGATAAGTTCCCAAATCTTTTCCTTCCCCACTCAAACATTATTGAACCTCTATTATGAGCCAGGACTTATACTTGGTTTTGGGGATACTAAGATGAATAACATACAGTCCTCATCCCAAAGACTCTTTCAGTTCTGTTTTCCTGAATCTTTTGATGCTCCCTCTGTGTCCACATTTGCACTGGGATTAAAATGGAAAGAAAATTGTGGTAGAATTCCAAATTGAATATTGATATGAGATGAGAAGAACAAAGTGCTTAAGAAAAAATTAGCAGGGTGGCATGATTGATACTGTTTCCATTTTTATAGGTATAATGCTGCATTGTACATACATCTAAGAAGTAGTGTAGTATGGTAAAGAGTGCCTGAGGTTCAGAGCCAGACAGACCTGAGTTTGAATGCTGGCTCTGTTACTTCCTGGCTGTGTGACATTGGGTAGGCAAACTCTATGAGCTTTATATTTTCAGCTACAAACTGGGAAAAATGGTATCTGTCTCTAGGGCAGTTTTGGAAATTAAATGAAATGGTATATATAAAGAACCTGCGATATAGTAAAAATTCAATACTTGTTAGTCCCTAAACCCAAAGACCATCCATCTCCCTCCCAGTCTCTCTCAGCAGTTGATAGTTTCAATTTTTTTTTTGATAGTTTCAATTTTTAATAATAGTTCAGTTCTATAACAGGAATGTTCCTTTAAAACTTAGAATGGGGCTTCCCTTGTGGCGCAGTGGTTGAGAGTCCGCCTGCCGATGGAGGGGACACGAGTTCGTTCCCCGGTCCAGGAAGATCCCACATGCCGCGGAGTGGCTGGGCTCGTGAGCCACGGCCGCTGAGCCTGTGCGTCCGGAGCCTGTGCTCCACAATGGGAGAGGCCACAACAGTGAGAAGCCCGCGTACCGAAAAAGAAAAAAAAAAAAAAACCTAGAATGGCAGGCCTTAAAATTTTGAAAAGGTCAACCCCTCCATGAGAAAGCAATTAGTCTTTTGCAAGCACAAATCCTGGCAGAGAATGCTACATGCCTCACCCTCGCACCCCATCCTTGAGTGACTGAGTGAGTGATCACTGTGCCAGAAAGGTCCACTGTGTGCTTGGAGTTTAGGGAGAGAATCTGCCAATATGAACTCATTGATTTCTACTTATTTCAGTTTTAAAGAAAGAATATGTCACCTACGTAAACACATTCAGTACACTTTCCCCAACTAGATATGTCCATTTCAAAGATGGAAGACAGAAAACTTGTCAGTCTTGTCAGTTTATAAGCCTTGGAAGAGAAACGTGAAGCCATTTAGCTGACAGTTTCAGGAAAACAAATCTTAAAATCTTGAACTCTCAGACTTTAGTGTCTGCTTTGTGTGCTCACCTGAAATGGATTTACAAATGAAAGGATGACACCTTGTGAGATGGCAGCCCATCTTAGAGGCTCAGTCAGTCAGGGCAGCCTGGTGGCCCTAACCTGATGGGGCAGAGGCCAAACTTATACTGTGTTGAGCTTCTACTACCCCTGTCTTCACGCTCTCCTCCTCCACTGTGTCACCCACTTTCCTTTGCTCTCTCCCCAGCCATCCAAACATGCTCTCAGGAAGGAATGAATAACAGTTATTTTGATCTTAGTGTGAACTTAAATCAACTTGATTACCTCATCTAGGGATTTTAAAAATTAATCCTTCCATTGACATTCATTCAATAAATATTTAATAAGAGAATTATGTCATGCACTCTGCTAGGTGCTGGGAATATAGACACAGTCCCTAGCATCATGGAGGTTACAGTTTAAAGGGGGAGACAGACAGTTTTTAACCTCATAAAATATATATAGTTACCTACTTTGATAAATTCAGTGAAGAAAAAATTCAGGGTGCTATAAAAAAATTTAGTAGAAGGGCCTAAGACTGGGAGGCCAGGGAAAATACCCCTTGGGCAAGTTCATGGAAGTTGAGATTTGAAGTAAAGGTAGGAAATCATCAAGCTAAGTTGATAGGGGATGGATTCAAGGCTTAATATTGCAGGCAGAAGGATTAGCAGGTGCAATGGACATGTGGTGTGAAGGGGCTTGGAAATTTCATTGAACAGAGAGAAGGCTAGTAAGCCTGTAGGGCTTTACTTCTAAGGAATAGAAGCTTCTCTAAAAACTTTGAAGTGGTAATCCTGCTTTTGGCTACTTATTCTTCCCTAGGATATACTGGGTCTCATCTCCATATAAACATTTTCCCCCTAATATAGACTATTAGGATTATATTTTTCCTAATATAGTCTATTTTCAATTAGGTCTGGCTGATACGAGATTATATCTTGGGGCTTTTATACAGTGCTTCCTATGTGAGAACACTGTGAAAAGCATGATCATCTTTGATCCTCACATCAGTCTTATGACATAGGTATAATGACCATCCTCATTTCACAAAAGAGGAAACCAAAGCTGAGAAATTAAATGACTTGCCTAAGGTGAAAAGGATTCATATTCGGCACCAAGACTGTTCTCTCTACCTCTCTGCAATAATGTCTGCTCCAAACTGGAATTTAATTTCAAAGCCAAATTTCATCAAATTAGGTCTCTACATAACAACAATAAATAAGAATGCTACTTCTGTTTATAGAGCTTAAAAGAGTAGTCTTAGTCTTTCAACATTTTATTGGTGAAGAAATGACTGAACTAATATGTATTAAGAAAATGCTGACCTTGCTAGCAAATGATAATATTGTGAAACTGTCAGGGAGGATGTAACAATACCTCATTTAAAATGTTAATTATCCCCAAAGAATTATGCTTTACTATTGTGCGAAACCCTGAAAACACTTTCTGCAACCAGATTTAGTTTGTTTGCTGACCCATTCATTAGAAGAGTACATATTCAGATGAAACATAAACTAAAGCTTTTATCTGAAGATACCAGTAATTGAAACCTATGGCTATGGTCTGAATGTTTGTGTCCCTCCAAAATTCATATGTTGAAATCCCAATGACCAATATGATGGTATTCAGAGGTGGGGCCTTTTGGCGGTGCTTATGTCATGAGGGTGGAGTCCTCGTGAATGCGATTAATGCCCTTATAAAACAGGCCCCTGAGAGCTGGCTCAGCCCATCCACTATGTGAAGATACAATGAGAAATCTGCAATCCAGAAGAGGGCCCTCACCAGACCATGCTGGCACCCTAATCTCTGACATCCAGCCTCCAGAACTGTGAGAAATAAATTTCTGTTGTTTATAAGCCACCCAATTTATGGTATTTTTGTTATAGCAACCCAAATAGACTAAGATACCTACCATTCAAGTTTCACTTGTCTGGAAATATTCCCATATAAGAGTAAGTTGTTCTTTCCATTTAAAGTCACATACATATTCACATAGGTGAATATGGCACATAGTCAAGCAGAGGTTGACTAATTCAAGGTTTTTTTTAAAACCTAGCCATAGTGGGTAGGGTTTGATGGAGAGGTATGGTTAGGTTACAGGAGTGAGAGGGCCGTGGCTGGAATACCATGAATGGTAGGCAGGGTTGGGCCTTCTCAAGTGTTAATGGATGAGGGCTGGCTGAAGAAGCATAGAGGATTATGGTAGTATCAAAGACAGTGATCATAAGAAGAAAGGTCAGTGGGAGAGGCTGGGGTATAACTAAGGAGAAGAGATTAGACAGAGAAATGGCATTGGCAGAAACTAAGGCCAGAATTTTAAAATAAGTCTAAGTGGATCTTATTAATGTCACAATAGAGTCTTACAGGTTATCTGAGTCAGAGGTGGCAAACTGGCTATCTTCAGGACAGAGCCAATCCAAGGCATGTTTTGTCTGGCCTGCACAGTGATGTAAAGTAATTCACATTAGTTGCTAATGTTAAAAAGTGTGAGAAAGTTTGCATACAAATCTGGATATCCAGTATCTTTTGAAGAATCAGAAGGTTTGGCAAAATGGGACCTGTATTGTCTCAAAGCGATGATCTATTGGAGAAATGAGGTCAGTAGTGGCTGTTCTCTTTAAATGAAACTAGGGCTCTCCAGTTTACCTCACTTCCTATCACTCCCTACTGTTTATCCGATTCTAATGCAGGAAATCAATTGCTATAACCTTCCCTCTTGCTCGGACTATTGTTTTTCTCACAGGAGACACAATTACATGATCTGATTTACATTGCCTGTGTGCCCTTTTCAGGCATTTGAGTTTGGGACCCCTGGATCTATGGAAAAACCTCTATTTTAGAGATAGTAAGGTCCAAGAAGGTCAAGAGACTTGCCCATGGTCTCACAGCTTAAAAAAAACCTGGATTGAAATCTGACTCCTAATTCATCGTACTTGTTTCTACGACATCCTATTATGCAGTTAGGCATTGTGGTCTTTTAACTAGAAGAAGTTAGGTCTTCTGTCCTCAGTGAGTTCTCTTTTCCTCTTCCTCCTTCAGACAGGGAAGAAAAAACTCTTCTCAGTTATAGATTATTATAGTCTGTCAGGATGAATCTTATTTATTTACATATGCCTTATTATCCATGAAGAACCCATAGATCTTTCAGAAAGAACCCTAGTTCCTTATGACAGAGTAAGCAATAGCAAGGGTTTGAGAGGAGACAGGGTCATTGGAGCATCTGTAATTATCTACATTGGATTTGTGCTCCTGAACCCTGCTGGCTTCTGACACTCAGATCTTAATAGCTGTGATTTTGACCAGAGTTCTGATACTATCCCTCGTGAAAGCACTGGGCAAATTTCCCTCCCCATTTCTCCTATTACCACTTCTAAAGATAAAGATTCCCTATTGAAAATTCTGTAACACCTATTCTCATTCCCTAAGATTGAGCCTGCATACATTTTCAGGATAAATACAAATATCTAATACAATTCACATTTCATACCTATGCTCATTCGTTGTTAACATTTTCCAATTCACCCAAGTTGGTTCAATCAAGCAAAGAGTTAAAGGGAAAATTTTTATTTGCTCCAAATTGTCAAATTCATCTGTCTACACATATCCCAGTAATGGTTAATACTTCAAGTTACATAGGTTTGGATTCTGAGGTCCAATTAATTCTGGAGTGTCCATTACTTTTATATCAACAATAAAACAAAAGTGAAATTTAAATTTTCAGAGCTCCTTCTAAAATTGGGAATCTAAAAAGACTTGGGATTTAGAACTTCAATCCAAAAGCTTGTATTACTATTCTGAACAATTTGGGTCCTGGGAGTAGAGATTTGATGAAAGACCCTTAGTAAGCATCAGGGAAGAGAGAATCTGCAAACATTAAGAGTACAAATATATCTCATTTTATTTCTATAAATGCCAAGGACTTTACCACCAAAAGTGTGTATAAATTTATATAGCTTCTAATCACAAAGAAGAATATGAAATTGGCATATATCTGGGAAGCTGCAGGTTCTTTCAGAAATTTGTGAAATGGAAAGCAGGAACTCTCATTCAATTTAACTTAAATAAAATAACTTACATAAACATAACATCCAGCATAAAGCAGATGCTCATCAATGAGCCAGTCAATTCAAAATGTATTAGCCAATACATACTGGATTTCATATACTAGATATTGACATTAAACATTGCTCTTTTAAATTGTCTACTACTAAACCAAATTAAAAATTAGCTATAGATTTATAATAATGGAAGTTCAGTTGCTAGAAAGAGAATTCCTGAATTCCTGGGGCAAGAGTTCTTATTATCAAAAAGAAAGCTTTAAAACTAAAAGCTGGCTCTTTGAGAAGATAAAAAAAATTTATAAAGCATTAGCCAGACTCATCATGAAAAAAACGGAGAAGACTCAAATCAATAGAATTAGAAATGAAAAAGGAGAAGTAACAACTGAAACTGCAGAAATACAAAAGATCATGAGAGATTACTACAAGCAACTCTATGCAATAAAATGGACAACCTGGAAGAAATGGACAAATTCTTAGAAATGCACAACCTGCCAAGACTGAATCAGGAAGAAATAGAAAATATGAACAGACGAATCACAAGCACTGAAATGGAAACTGTGATTAAAAATCTTCCAACAGACAAAAGCCCAGAACAGACGGCTTCACAGGTGAATTCTATCAAACATTTAGTGAAGACCTAACACTGATCCTTCTAATACTCTTCCAAAATATAGCAGAGGGAGGAACACTCCCAAACTCATTCTATGAGGCCACCATCACCCTGATACCAAAACCAGACAAGGATGCCACAAAGAAAGAAAACTACAGGCCAATATCACTGATGAACATAGATGCAAAATTCCTCAACAAAATACTAGCAAACACAATCCAACAGCACATTAAAAGGATCATACATCATGATCAAGTGGGGTTTATTCCAGGAATGCAAAGATCCTTCGATGTAAACAAATCAATCAACGTGATACACCATATTAACAAACTGAAGGAGAAAAACTATATGGTCATCTCAATAAATGCAGAGAAAGATTTCGACAAAATTCAACACCCATTTATGATAAAAACCCTGCAGAAAGTAGGCATAGAGGGAACTTTCCTCAACATAATAAAGGCCATATCTGACGAACCCACAGCCAACATCATCCTCAATGGTGAAAAACTGAAAGCATTTCCACTAAGATCATGAAGAAGACAAGGTTGCCCACTCTCACCACTCTTATTCAACATAGTTTTGGAAGTTTTAGCCACAGGAATCAGAGAAGAAAAGGAGATAAAAGGAATACAAATCGGAAAAGAAGTAGTAAAGCTGTCACTGTTTGCAGATGACATGATACTATACATAGAGAATCCTAAAGATGCTACCAGAAAACCACAAGAGCTAATCAATGAATTTGGTAAAGTAGCAGGATACAAAATTAATGCACAGAAATCTCTGGCATTCCTATACACTAATGATGAAAAATCTGAAAGTGAAATCAAGAAAACACTCCCATTTATCATTGCAACAAAAAGAATAAAATATCTAGGAATAAATCTACCTAAGGAGACAAAAGACCTGTACGCAGAAAATTATAAGACACTGATTAAAGAAATTAAAGATGATACAAATAGATGGAGAGATATACCATGTTCTTGGATTGGAAGAATCAACATTGTGAAAATGACTCTACTACCCAAAGCAATCTACAGATTCAATGCAATCCCTATCAAACTACCGCTGGCATTCTTCACAGAGCTAAAACAAAAAATTTCACAATTTGTATGGAAACACAAAAGACCCCGAATAGCCAAAGCAATCTTGAGAACGAAAAATGGAGCTGGAGGAATCAGGCTCCCTGACTTCAGACTATACTACAAAGCTACAGTGATCAAGACAGTGTAGTACTGGCACAAAAACAGAAAAATAGATCAATGGAACAGGATAGAAAGGCCAGAGATAAACCCACACACATATGGTCACCTTATCTTTGATAAAGGAGGCAGGAATGTACAGTAGAGAAAGGACAGCCTCTTCAATAAGTGGTGCTGGGAAAACTGGGCAGGTACATGTAAAAGTATGAGATTAGATCACTCCCTAACACCATACACAAAAAAATAAGCTCAAAATGGATTAAATTCCTAAATGTAAGGCCAGAAATGATCAAACTCTTAGATGAAAACATAGGTGGAACACTCTATGACATAAATCACTGCAAGATCCTTTTTGACCCGCCTCCTAGAGAAATGGAAATAAAAACAAATATAAACAAATGGCACCTAATGAAACTTCAAAGCTTTTGCACAGCAAAGGAAACCATAAACAAGACCAAAAGACAACCCTCAGAATGGGAGAAAATATTTGCAAATGAAGCAACTGACAAAGGATTAATCTACAATATTTATAAGCAGCTCATGCAGCTCAATAACAAACAAATAAACAACCCAATCCAAAAATAGGCAGAAGACCTAAATAGACATTTCTCAAAGAAGATATACAGACTGACAACAAACTCATGAAAGAATGCTCAACATCATTAATCATTAGAGAAATGCAAATCAAAACTTCAATGAGATATCATCTCACACCAGTCAGAATGGCCATCATCAAAAAATCTAGAAACAATAAAAGCTGGAGAGGGTGTGGAGAAAAGGGAACACTCTTGCACTGTTGGTGGGAATGTAAATTGATACAGCCACTATGGAGAACAGTATGGACATTCCTTTAAAAACTAAAAATTGAACTACCATATGACCCAGGAATCCCACTACTTGGCATATACCCTGAGAATGCCATAATTCAAAAGGGGTCATGTACCAAAATATTCACTGCAGCTCTATTTACAATAGCCAGGACATGGAAGCAACCAAAGTGTCCATCAACAGATGAATGGATAAAGAAGCTGTGGCACATATATTCAATGGAATATTACTCAGCCATAAAAGGAAACGAAATTGAGCTATTTGTAATGAGGTGGATGGACCTAGATTCTGTCATACAGAATGAAGTAAGTGAGAAAGAGAAAGACAAGTACCATATGCTAACACATATATATGGAATTTAAGAAAAAAATGTCATGAAGAACCTAGAGGTAAGACAGGAATAAAGACACAGACCTACTATAGAATGGACTTGCGGATATGGGGAGGCGAAAGGGTAAGCTGTGACAAAGTGAGAGAGTGTCATGGACATATATACACTACCAAACGTAAAATAGGTAGCTAGTGGGAAGCAGCCGCATAGCACAGGGAGATCAGCTCAGTACTTTGTGACCACCTAGAGAGGTGGGATAGGGAGGGTGGGAGGGGGTAAGATGCAAGAGGGAAGAGATATGGGAACATATGTATATGTATAACTGATTCACTTTGTTATAAATCAGAAACTAGCACACCATTGTAAAACAATTATACTCCAATTAAGATGTAAAAATAATACCAAAAGAGTAAGAAAAATAGTTAATGTCATTTTTCCAACAGAGATCTGGTTAAAACAGGACTCTTAATGTCAGAAATTTCAGAGCTTGCTTTGACAGCAAGATAATTATCGTCTATTTGGCCCAGTCTCCTATCTCTGACTCATAGCCTTACTGAGTGACTATAAAACAGAATATTCTTGTTCTACCTGAGTAATCTTTCCTGTCATGAAAATTGATCAAATATGGAGATGCTGAGTTGTCTTTCTCTTTAGACACACACACACTCACACACACACACACGCTAAGCAGAAAATCAGGCTTGAAAATTGATTGGCATTTTTTTCCTTTAAAGGTTTGTTAATGTGTAGGTTTATCGATCAAGGTGTTCAAGAAGAGAAGTATCACTGCCTCTAATGATGTTTAGATGTTACCTAAAGGCAAGACACAGGAACAGGTGACCTCTTTAAAAAATGAGGCAAGAGATTTTTCTCTTCAGGTCATTACCCATCTCCCCTCTGAAAGGAAAGTCATTTGATGTATTGGAAGAACTCAATGAGGTCCAATATCCTGCTATCACACATATTCAGGGTAGGTTAGTGACAGTCACATAACTACCTGTGTATTTCAGTTGTTAATCTGGGACATCATGCCCCCCATTCATGATTTTCCTCGTGCTATTGGTAACTGCAAGTTGATTTATTTTTAAAATAACAAGAAAATGGTAAGTGAGAATATTAAAACAAATAATCCCACCATTATGAGATAACCATTGTTAACACTTGGTTTATTTCCTTCCAAAATATTTTCTATGTATGGGGTGTATGTGTGTGTGTGTGTGTGTGTGTGTGTGTGTGTGTGTGTGTATACATACAACAGTTTAACAAAAATTGGGATTATTGTCTATGTAGGTTTGTATCCTGGTATTTTTACTTAAGAATATACTGTAAAGATTTTCCCGTGGCACAGGGAAACATGTTTTTGACAGCTGCATAATGTTTCATGACCATACATTATTTTGCAGCTCTCTTACTGCTGGAGATTTAGGTTGTTTTCAATTTATCAGCATTATAAATAATGATGCAATGAAGTTCATGTACATAATTTTTTGTCCACAAATGATTAGTTTCTGAGGATACCTGTTTAGAAGAAATATTACTGGGTTAAGGGTAAGGACAATTTTAAGGTTTTTGATATATGAAGCTGTGTTGCCCTTCAGAAACATCGTTTAACTCTAGTACCAGCAGTGTCTTTTCTCTGCACTTTTTCCAGCACTAGAATGTGTGTGTGTGTATGTGTGTGTGTGTGTGTGTGTGTGTACAATACACACACAAGTAATCTTTGTCAGTGTGGGAAAGTGTAATAGGTAAAAATAGTGTTTTATTACTTTAATATCTTGTTAGTCATTTTTCTTACCCACTAGGACATTACATTTTGGGTAAATTCTCCATCCCTAAAGATGGCTCCTGTGGAAACAACCAAGCAGTGCATCTTCTTGAATGAGGAATGAAGAGTCTCACTGCCTGATTGTTTAATATATGCCTAGAAAGGTAGGGTTGATAATAAAAGCCATGATCTATAGAACCATTAATGTATGTTAGATGTTTTAAGTTACAGTTAACCCTTGAACAACACAGGTTTGAACTGTGAGAGCCCACTTATGATTTTTTTTCAACAGTAAATACTACAGTATTACACCATCTGCGGTTGGTTGAATCTGAGTATGTGGAAATGCAGATACAGAGAAACCGTGTATACCCAGGGCCAACTATAACTTACACACGTATTTTTGCCTGCATGGAGGGTTGGCACTGCTGATTCCAGCGTTGTTCAAGGGACAGCTGTATTTCTAACTTAACCATGCCATTTCAAAGGACTTTCCTCATTATACTGATGAGGAAAATAAGGCTCAGGAAGCAGGGTATTAAAATAGGCTAAAAGTATAGACATTAGGGTCAAATAAGCCTTATAAATTATCTGCACAATTTACTGGCTGTATAACTGTGTGTGAACACATGTAAAATGTGGGCCATTATACCTACCTTGTGGGGTTTTTATGCAGAATAATGAAATAATGAATTGCAATCTGGATCCTAATAATGCTCAATTAATAGCACCGATTATTTCTTTTTTAAAAATACATAATAATGGTAGAGATTAAATTTGCTTAAAATTTACATCCCTAGTATCTACTAAATCTGAGATTTGAACCCAAATCATATACCCCAAGCCTCATGTTCTTTTTATTGGTCAGAGCCATCACAGCACTGCTTGATGATTCACAGCCAATGAAATAGCAACAATTTGAACCCCAAATACTGTGATGATGTCTGAACTATGCTATTTCCAGCTCTGCTTCTCTTCCTCCTCAATCTCAACCTATACATGTGCCCTAGTAGGACTGCACAGACTCTGAAACACATCACTAGAGAAGTCATGGTGATTTTTTTCTTCAGAAGGATCATTCTTTCCTTCCTTTGTGTTGGGTACCAAGGCTTCAACATTTAATTATATATTGGACAGACCACTGTAATTTGATAGCAGTTTTTTGCTCTGAAAATGTTCATTTACTTTAACATGTTTTTATGGGGTGTTAGACTCAGAATCACATACTCTTAAGTATGTGATTAAGTATGTCAGACTTTAAAGATCCTATAGTCCAAGCTCTAACCCACTGTGAGAAAGTTCTCTACAGTATCCCTGATGGGTAGTTAATCCAGCTTCAATTCAAAAGCTCACTACCACACGCAGGAACACAGTTATAGAACCATGAAAATGAGATTAGAAGGGACCTTGGAGATTGTATTGTATATCTCCTTCTCTTACCTAAAGTTATAAAATCATTGTGAATTCTATCTCCCTGTCATTGTACAACATGATGGACTTCATACCCAGTCTCCATCAGGTCCTGCTTTATTTTTTACCCTGCCCACTCTTATAACGTTAGCCATCCTCTTTTGGATATTGCTTTGTAACATTCCCCTCTAAAATTAAGTTCCCTGAATTTAGTATAACATTGAAGAAGTTGTCTCACCAGAGTAAAAGAACATTATCACCTGTTGCTGTTGTTCTCATAAGGGAATCTACACTTTCATTACTGCAGCCTAACTCAGCATTTACTTCTTGTCAGCTATATCACATTTTAATATGTCAGTCAGTCTTTTAGTAAACTAAAAGCCCTAAGTTCTTTTTTTAATGACTTTTAATCAGGTCTCCCTGTCTTAGCAAACTTAAGTTGCCATATCAAAATACCATATACTAAGTGGCTTAAACAATAAAAATTTATTTTCTCACAGTTGTGGAGGCCAGATGTCTAAGATCAAGGTGCCAGTATGGTCTGTGTGTGGTTGAGACTCTCTTCCTGGCTTATAGATGGCCTTCTCACTGTGTCCTTACATGACAAGGAGAAAGGGAGAAAGCAAGCTCTTTGGTGTCTCTTCCTATTAGGGCACTAATCCCATCATGAGGGCCCCAGCCTCACGACCTCATCTAAACCAAATTATATCCCAAGGGCTCCTTCTCCAAATAGCATCACAGTGGGCATTAGGGCTTCAACATATGAATTTGGAGAAGGGCACAATACATCATATGAAGAACCTAGATACTAGACTTTATATATTTATTACAATTAAATCAGTTAATTTAACCTTGGTAATTTCACTCCCTTCTTTCTTGAAAAGGATGAAATCATCTGAGCCTGGAGATTTAAACTTTGTTACAGTAAACTTAGTACTCTCTCATGATAACCTCCTTGATCATTGGGTTTTAATTTCTTCTCCCCAGTTTTTGTTCTACCTTTTTCAGTTTGGAAACCACTCTGCTTGATACAAAGTTTTGTTCTTTAGTCCACTTGGTTGAATCTAAGTTACTTCAGAAATACTATTCTACTCAATGAATTCTTTCTACAAATGACTGAAATTCTCCTTGACCAGAGCATAAGATGTGTACCACGGTTAACAGTGTTAAGGAATGGTTAAAGATGTTCTTGTTACACAGAGTACAACTGTTCATTTCTTTTTAGTCACTGAAGATCAAGAGAGATCTGAACTTTTTATGCTGTCAAGGGTCCCAGTGCAAAACTGGAGCTGCTGACATGTAATAAAGCCAGAAACAGCCATATAGGTGTTAAGGCACACTTTTATCTTTTTTTTAAAATCCATTTTTAATCTTGTTTTCTGTAAATTGTTTTAGCACTTTCCTTAGGCCTTTGATTGGTGAAATGGTATTGACCACTTACAAGCCTCCTTTGTTTCTAGCCTGGTTCCAAAGATTGTTTTACTTTAAAATCTCTGTGTCAATTATCAGTCCTTTTATGCTATATTATTTGAAATGCAGAACACTTTAAAAATGTAGACAGTCATGCATCCATATACACATGCATGTGTGTGGACACGTGCACACATGCATAAACAGGCACACACAAACACACATGACATTTATATATATATTTCATTTCCAAGTTTCCTATTGTAGACCAAAGCTGGCTCCAAGCTAAGTTTTGAGGGCTATCTTTGGCTCCCTTCTCCTTCTTATATACATAAATCTCCCTTATTACTTTTGCTTGTCTTGTCTAGATGTCTGTGTCCTCATATTACCGAGAGGCTCTCACAGGGAATTCAGTACAAATCTACTTTTCCTGCACAGTAAAGACTAGCTTTCCTCTCCCTCATCAAAATGTAACAGTTCCTCTCCTTCCAAGATTCTCTGATGTTTCCCATTGCTACTCCTAGATAACCTATGCAGACACTTTAGTAACTGCTAATGGTTTTATTCTTTGTAGGCAATACACTTTTACTTAAATTGGGACTTTCTTAAGACACTGCCCTAACCTAAACGAATTGCTCTGATGGCAGGACTGTCAGGTGCTATAGGGAAAAAGGCAGACATTTCTTTGGTTCCTAAATCTGATTCACTAACTAAAGTCTTTCTATAGATCTAGCATGCTCACCCATACAACAATAAAAATAAATACTCAATTGTAATTTTTAAAAGTTGGTAATGGAAGGTTATAAGGTTAGTATGATTGATAAGAGAGGATGATAGCATCCTTGTAGAAGGAAAATGATCTTAAATGTAAGTTTCACAGATGTATAACCCTATCAGCCATTAGTGACCTGGCTGGTTCCAAAAGATTTTTGAAACAGAGTTGAGATCAGCAAAATATCACTTTTTTGATTGTCTGACTGGTATGACCATCTCTATGATAGTAGTCCTAGAAGAAACTATGACTCTTGGTTTAGTCGTTTTCCCCCAATATAGCAGGAGAGATGTGGTAGCATCTCAGAAAATAGAAAGGGGAACTTTTGGATAAAATCACTGGCTATTTCCTGATGGATTACAGATAAGAAACCCTTATGTCCTGCACTAATACTTTATCTCTAGATTTAAAAGCTGAAATGTGAAGGTAAAAACAAGTTAAACTGGACAAGGAAAATATTTAACAGGAAATTAAAGTAAATACCAATGAACTTTACTTATACTTGGTGTTTTCACTATTACAATAACAATAAATAGCACTGATAAAAGAAAAACAAATTCAAACTATAAGTTACTCCTTTGGTTGTCTACAAAGTATGTCACATCTATGAAAACCTAATTGTTAAGTAGGACTTTAGCTGTTGATTGATTCATGAAAATAAACACTGGACCAAATGTGTGTATCAAATGAAAATTAGGCAGTGGCCCTTGCCACAATCTGCTGCTCTTTCCTGGTACCTTGCCTTCCTTCTTAGGGGAATGTATGCTGGCCAATTTAGAGGAAGTAAAATAAAAAGTGTTTTATGAAAGGAAAAAAGGAAGAATGGATGGAAACATGGAGAGAAGGAAGGAAGGAAAGCAGGCTGGCACACAATACAATCTAAATGAGAACTAAAGTTTTGGGATTTTTTGCTCTTTATCACTTGTTTTGAAGATGTGGAGATAGAGCATCTCAGTGATTTCTGAACAAGGCCCTTATACCCTTTTATCCTAATGAGATAGAAATACTTTTGCCACTCTTACTTATTTTCAAAATTTTACAAAACTTTGTTATTTTTATTCTCATACTCATTAGGGATTTAGTATACCAATTCAGACCACTTGATCCATCAAGTCTTTCAATATATTTGCCCAGCAGAAGTCCATTTTATGTCTTCTCAAGAAAGAGCATGGACCCAACACAGTTGTAACAAAGTTTATTTTTTACAAATTAGAATAACTGAGCAATTAACCAAATATAACATGTTTATCAAGAGGATGGGGTTGTTCCTTTTTTACTTTAAAGCTGATTAACAAATGTTTTAAGACTTTGTGGAGTTATGAAAAAATGATAAATTGCCCTCAAGGAGAAATCCCTTTTAGGTTGACTTTCGCCAACTAATAAAATCTCTGAGATATGATGCAAACACCAGAATTTGTATTCCTACATGAACGGCAAGTGAAACAATCAGAAAAGACCTCTTAGAGGAGAAAACTTTTGGCTGGGTCTTAAAGGTGAGGGCCGTAAATTAATGCAGAGAAAGAAAGGATTCCACATGAAAGAAATAGCTAGAAAACAACACAGATCTGGAAGTTAAGGGAGATGAAATGTGCATACATTATTTTACAGAGAATGGTTTGCAAAGGTAGAACAGAGGAATGTTTGGTGCTTCATAAGAACTTTAGATATGAGGTTGCAAATGTATAAGGATGAAGGAGAGATTAGGGATTCTGAATTCAGAGCCAAGAAGTATTCCTGCACATGATAATGAAAGGGTAAATCATTCCAGCATTAAATTACCCTGGATTATACAAAATACTTGAGGTGTACTCATTGAAACTTTAGGATCCACTTTCAAATTTCTTAAGTGTATAAAGCAACTGAAATCATCTCTATCACTAAAGCCGAATAATACATGAATTCTGAAAACAAATATGAAATGATGTGATAATCCACCCCACTGCCCCACCCCCAAATTGTGGAGCTCAGCCTAATTCAATGCAGGTCACAACACTATATTGATAGGATCCACTTGCAAGGTCAACTTCATTCTACGTCCATATCAATCTGCCAACTGTTTCCTTTCAGATTTTTTTAAAAATAATCTTGTTTAGAGGTTAGAAACTATTTTTTATGTAAGGTGAAGTGAATGTTGTGTTTGTTATTTACCCTTCTTGGCCAGAGCAGTTATTAGGTTCTGCGATACAAAGAAAGATAGGTACATCTTTGACCTTGAATGAGAAGTTTAAAACATTTTAGTCAAACAGCATCTGTTTGGAAAATATAAAACATTTTGTGTACTGTAGATCAGTAGACTAGAGTATTCAATGATCTTCAGCTGGACACCAGGCTAGTCAAAAAGCACAGGTAAGATGTATTAGAATCTAGGGGAAATGCTGAAGCAGAAGAGAGAGAAGAATAAAAGAGGCCTAACTGCAGACACTTCACTGCTAAAAGTTTTAAGTTAAGCCTCATGTAAAAGAATCAGACAGCAGTCACCCTATTGCTGCAACTGCCACCGTCTCCAGGTAGGGGTTTTGGTATAGCTTTCTTTACAATAATAAATTAGAGAATTGTGTGGGGTTGGGAGGTGGTGGTGGGGAGATATAGGACCTTTTCTCCTACCAGAGTAGTTCACAATCCAGAAAATTTGAGAACTATTGTTGTATTGATAGATATAGCATCCATATGTGAATTCTTTTTAATTTTCATCCAGGTTTTTAGCATTGTGTGGATTTGTCCAAAAAGTAGTTCTTGCCAATTCTTTTTTTTTTAACTGCTTATTGAGGTATATTATACAAATCATAAAATTCACCCATTATAAGTGTACAATTTAATGAATTTTAGTATATTTACAGTGTTATGCACCTGTCATCGGAGTCTAATTTTAGATTTCCATCATCCCCAAAAGAAACTTTGTGCCCATTTATAATCATTCCATATTTTCTTGCCAATTTGTAGTATGCTCTGATCAGAAATTGGGCTTGTACATGAAGCATACAAGCCAGACATGAGCTGGACTTTTCTCATTTCTTGTTCTTACAAAGCAGTTCTCCAAGTCTCTTTCACGAGACATTGTGAGGCAGGGACTCCGTGGACAGCATTTGTATACCTGAATCTATATATAAAAGCCAGTGGAGCTGTGGGTAAGAGGGAGGGAGAAATTGGAGTGAATCAGAATCATCTTGTTTTTCTTTTCCTTCTATTTACTCTATGTGCCTCATAATAAGTCGGACTTTTTAACATGAGTTTTATCACTATGTAGTGTGAAAAAGATGAAAATAACATATGCATTTACTGCTACAGAACAGGATTAACTGAAGAGAGAAGTAGGTGTTAGTCACCTGAGATACAAATACATATTTTAGGTTCAGTTATGGATTAATGACAAACAGAACACTCAAAGTCTCCCTCTCTTCCCTGTATTCAATCTACCGACCCAGTCAAGATATCCCTCTTTTATTTGGGCTCTTGATAAGCAACCAAATTGTTTTGTTGTTTATTTTCTTTAAGTTTGATTTTCCTAAGAGGATGTTTGCATCAGATGAAATATTTTTCTTTTTGATAACATGTGTAGAATATCCAGGAGCCTCTTTTGACTTGTGTGTCAGGAAACCATGATGCCTATCCAAAAATCAGTCTTTGAGGTGGATACATATACTGACCTTCAATTAGGCTCTGGGTTAAGACAACATGGGAAAATCAATAGCTTATTTTCTCTCCCTTTTTGTTTTATTTCTGCTCACATTTTGATGTTTGCTAAGATAAAAAGTTATAACACTAAAGGCAAGCATCTCCAATGAACATCCAATGAGGCTATCATGGGCTCAAGGGGTCATGCTTTGGCCTAATCATTGTAAATCTACCAAACCAGGTCTCTCAATATGTACCCATTCATATAAACATTGTATAAAACAATGTCTACTCCCCTCTTAGAACTGAAGATCATTTTCCCTTGCACACCTTGCCACATCCTCCATCCTCCATCTCCTAGATTCTTCGCAGTGAGCTTTACAAGGAAGGTGTTAGGTAACTGGAACTCTGGTCACAGGGGAATAAACCTATGGCATTGAACAATATGGTGTTGTACAATTTTATCACTTTTTGCAAGTGTCAAAACTTACATTGCCTCCCACAGGGGAAGGAAGAAATTCTGATCCCTGTCAAACATGTCCATGGGGAAGCTTATTGCAATAAAACTCTAGACCAGAAATAATTATGGAATGTCTATCAGTCTGCAGTAAAGAAAGAAATCATGCCATGCACAGTTTTCCTTCTTCGCCTACCAATTTTTTCCCTTAGTTTCTTTACGAGTAGTTTATCAACTAGATTCCTGTAGGCAAACTAATCGGCAGCAGCATTCATAACAGAAGCATATACCACAGATGTTGAGAATGATTAGGGACAAGCCAGTAAATTCTGAATGGAAGCTTCTAATCTGTCACTTTCCAGTCACTAGTAAGTGATAGAGCCAAGATTTTATTCACTCTTACAGCACATAGGATATTTAACACTGCTTCTCATTCTGACACAAGGCAAGTTAGAAATTAAAAGAAAATGAAGGGCTTCCCTGGTGACGCAGTGGTTGAGAGTCCGCCTGCCGATGCAGGGGACACGGATTCGTGCCCCGGTCTGGGAAGATCCCACATGTCGCGGAGCGGCTGGGCCCGTGAGCCATAGCCACTGAGCCTGCGCGTCCGGAGCCTGTGCTCTGCAACGGGAGACGCCACAACAGTGAGAGGCCCGCGTACCGAAAAAAAAAAAAGAAAGAAAAAACAGAAAAGAAAATGAGGCAGCCATTATATGTAAAGTTTGTATGTTGACTCTTCTAATTAATACAAAGACAACATAATGACTTAATGGGAAATAATATGAAAATTGTAGCTCTTGATGTACATACTCCACTTCATATAATATTCTTAGAATAATAGCTACCATTTACTGAATTATGTATATTACAGGCAATGTACTAAGAGCTTTAGATTTGCATGCCTTAACTCACATAATCTTCACTATTTGAAGTTGGTGATGTTAGTATCTCTATTTTACAAGTGATGATACTGAGGCACAGAGTTGTTAAGTAAGTTGGCCATGATCAATAGTTAGTGGTGAAGCTGAAATTTGAATCCAATCAGTGTGGCCCAGATACTGTACTTTTAACCACTACGCTGAACTGCCTCTTGGACTCAGAATAAAATGATTTCCTCATTCTAGGTACACTGCGCTTTTCATGGTAGTAATTCAGACTTCTAAGATGCAATTTAGTACTCTTAAGCAATAAGCAACTAGTTGTGCCAGATTCTTTCCATACCTAAGTCATTCTCTTATAGAAAGTCAGACTTTAGGAGATAACAGTTTTAGACCATTAGGATAACATTTAGTTTACTGCTGAAGTAATGTGATAATGCATTAAATGGTGCCCTTGAATGCAGTGTGAGAAATATAAACCTCTAAAATAGTGTATATAGCCTTCAAGTAAGTCATCATAAGGTCTTCTTTTTTAAGTGCTCACAGAGTATTAACTTTCTGTCATACACAAGGCAACTTCTTAAGCACTATTATAATTGACATTAGTTATTTTGATTATGGCATGAGAAAATCTACCTGGTATCTCTTTGCTGGGAAAATTCAGAAATGGCTCCAATATAAATAACATTATGGTTAGGGACTTGGATTGGATTATGGGCTTTGAAATGTTTCATATTCCTCTAATGCACTCCATTCTAACACCAAAAATCGAATGTATCATTCATTCTCCATCTCTCCACTTATCTAAGGTGGCAACTCTCATAGAAGGGACATCAAGTGTTTTCATCATCTCCAGCTCTTGTCTCTCTTGCCTGCATGCCTTTATCTCTAAATGATACAGTTAAGATTATATTGCCAAAGTAGGTTGCATTATGTCACGTAATCCTAAAAAGCCATTATCATTCCCTAATCTTACTCCAATCATTACTTCTATAATGAACTAAAAATTCCTTAGCATAATTTTTCAAGTCTTTAATAATCTGGTCCCAGACTATTCTAGCTTCTTCTTTTATTATTTACAATTAATTCTATCATATGCTATGCCACAGTAGCTCCAGAATACTTGACATGCTCCAAACACATTGTTATATTTCTCCACTACTGCTTCTTTACTCATTTACTTTGAGGGAGCAGTTAAGGATATGGATTCTATGGTCAGATTACCTTATTTTGAATCTCAGCTCTAATGTTTACAAGTGGCGTGGCCTTAAGCAGTTATTTCATCTTCCTGATTTTTCTGTAGATCATTTTCCTCCTCTATAAAGTAGATAATGTTAATGCCTACCACATAGGGTTGCTGTGAAAACTAAATGAGCTAAACATATGATGTGTTTAGAAAAATTCCTGCCAGATAGTGAGCTCTCGACAATCATTACATTTTATTGTTGTTATTATTCCCACAACCCAGAATATTTTCCTGCCAACTGCACCTATTGATATTTTATGTTCCTGTCAAGGATCAGCTCAAATGCCACCTCCCCCATGAAGCCTTTGCCTGGTTATGTAGTCAAGAACCATAGCACAAAGAGCAATTTTTGCCTTGAGTTCTCCTATACTGGTGTAGAAAAGCCAGTGAAAGGAATATCATGTCATTTAACCTAGATGCCTTTTCCCCACTCCTTTTCAATCATTTACCCAGCATGCCACAAACTGGCTGCCAATTCAAATATATGCCATGTGGGCATAGTTTTCTCATTGCCCCAATTGGATAAGATACGCACATATGCTATATGACAATTTGTTCTGAGTCAGGCTTTCTAATGGTAGTACCTGAATAGTCATAATGCATTTGTTTACCACGTACTAACTCAGAAACGGTTATAGCTCGGGTCCTTTGAAATGTTCGGGGTAGAGGGTTTCAAATAGTTTCTACCTATCCTACCAAGCAGCTAAGGTACCAAAGTCTTTAAGGTAGCCTCTTCTTTAATCCAAGGGACAGTTGAAAGTTGACAGGTTGGTAGATGTTCCCCATTTTACAGGGCACTGAAGAGATGTCAGAATGAAACGTACTCCATAAATATAATTGAGCTCTCTTCAGGACACTCTTCAGTGGATCACTGAGGCTAGAAGTCTACTTCCTGAGGCTGAACAGATGAGATACAAGGATGGACATAGGCATGACAGTCTTTAAATAACCAGTTTCCACAGAAACTCCACTGCACATACACAATCTGTTGTGTCTGTAGAGAGATACAGAGAAGTCTTTGTAGGCCTTCAACAGATCACAACATGGACAACAGTGGTAGAGACGAGCCAACAAGTAGGTGTTTTCTAAGAAAGGCATATTACTTGAAGAAGGCTTCATTTCAAAATGCCTTCAGGTATGAGAAAAAATTTAGGATGCCCTTTAATGCATTATGAACAAATGGAGATGCACTACATAATGTTGGTATTCTGGGAGACCTTGGATCAAGAAGGATAAATCAATACTTCATGCATATATAACTTCTTCCTTTCAAGAAGCTCAAAGCCTTGTTTTCTTCTTCATCTGAACAAAGTTAAAACAATCCCAAAACTCTGACTGAAAACTTCATTTTCTTTTAATAAGTTTCTATAAATATCAGATAATCTTTCCCTCAAAGTCCTAGTAAGCAGTTCTGCATATTTCACTCTAGTTTTGCATATAGAATGTCTAGGATGTTAATGAGTGTTCAGGTTTTTGAATGTGTAATGATATTTCCACATGTAGGCCAGAGAAAAGGTAGTTTGGTTGAATGCTCCTTTCTTTCCTTTATTCTGTGCATGTGTGCTATATATTAGGATTTTGAAAAATGTAATGAAGAGTAACGCTACACTTATCCACCTATCAGATTTCTAGCCAAAACAATCACCCAAGGCACAACTGAAAGCCAGAATTAAATGAATCACCTGAAAACAGCCAGTAGTGAAAAAAAAAAACATCTGTTTTAGAGCCTGGATCTTGTACTCTTAGAAAAGTAGTCCTGTATAGAAAATTAAAGTTGTCATTTTACTTAGCTTGGCTCTTTGGTTTCCTCTGAGAACATTATGCCTACCTTGCTTGAGAATGTACAGCCGTTTTAGACATATTAGCAGATGCTGTTCAAAACATACGTCCACAGCTGTGAAAAGTGATAGATAACTACACAGAAGAGAAAAACTAATATTTAACAGGAACATCAAACTATAGTCATTAGGTGACCACAGTGAATCGGTGATTCATTTAATCATTCCACACATACATATTGAAAGAATATTTCGTGCAAATGGAGCAGCATGCACAAATGTAAGGGCATGTGAGAGCATTGCTTGTAGGCAGAACAGAAAACATTGAGTGTGGCTAAATAAAGGGCACATTATAGGTCAGGGGACTAAACGGGAATGGTGATAGTCAGGGGTTGGGGCCAGAGTATGGAGGGCCTTCAGTGCTGGGAATTTGAATTTTATTTGGGGATAATGAGAAGCCATTATCAGAAGCTTTTTAAGTTTGAGAGTGACTTGATCAGATTTATGTTTTAGAAAATTCACTCTGTGAAAACTCAAGGAGCAATGGGCATATTCTATTTTTGCTTGTGTAAAAAAGGGAAATATCCACATATATATGTATGTAATATGTAATATTTATGCAGGTGCTCATATTCATAGACTATCTTTGAAAGGACAAATAAAAACGGGTAATACTCAATGTCTCTGAGGCAGGAAAATGAGGATCAGGCTTTGTTTTGCTGGGGGAGACTTACTTTTTACTGTCTACCCTTTACACTGATTTTCACTATGTGTCTTAGCCCTTGTTCTCTGTGAGCAGAGCCCAGTGCTAGTTTAACATGCTGACACTTTATTTGGGAGGGCAAGTCCAGGGATTTGAGGGTAAAGAACAAAAGGGTAAGTGAGGCAAGGAAAAGCATGAAGCAGTGTGAGGCAATGAATCCCTGAGCTGGTTTCTGCTTCATCACAGGTGCTGTGAAGAGACATAGCAGGTTGTTCTCAGCAGGTGTGTTTGTTTAGCACCACTGTTGCTGGACTTTTCTGAAAGCTTGAAAAGAGAACCTGCTTCTTGGAGCAGTCCTCTGAAGGCAGAAGGGAGAAGGGAGAAGGGAGAGGGAGTTTATATACTTTACTCATTTATTGGTCAGGTTCACCTCATGGGGAGCTAACACCCAGTACTTTCAGGTTGCATTATCCAGCCACTCAGAGGCCACTCAGGAAACCAGATCATGCAGCATGGTGTGGCATTTCACTCATGTCCAGAAATGGAGAAATGGCTTACTGCATTTAGGCTTGGTGCATGAGATATGATGGTTAGACAGGTATGGGGTTTTAACTTGGATTCCACCTAGCTCAGTGAACTCTACAAAGGAGGTACAGTCCAAGAGGTGGGCAAACGTATTTGGAAAACAGTCTCTTGATGCAATTTGAGAAAGTGCATAGATTTGTATCCAGAGCAATTTTTTAATGTATCATTTTTTTAAAGCTACTGGGAAAACAGCCTCCTTCTTCTGATAGCAGTGTGAAAGGTAATTTGAAGAAAGAAAGAATAGAGGTGAAGAGTCTAGTTGTGGGGGGGATATTGTGGTTGTTTCAGTGACAACAGATGAACTAAAGCAATAGAAGTAAGAAGATATATAAGACATACTCAGAAAGTAGTTTCAATGGGACTAGGTTACTGACTGGATGTAAGGAACAGGGCAGAAGATGTTAAGAATGACTGTAAGGCTTATAGGTTAGGCCATAGATAGGGAAAACTGGAGGAAGAACAACTTGACTTGGTTTCTGAGGGAAGATAATGAGGTCAGCTTTGTCCATGTTGAATTGAAAATGACAGAAGATAGAGAACTTCTGATAATGATACCCTGTTTATAGTTAGCAATATATACCTGGAGTTCAAAAGAAGATCAAAGCTGGAGAGACATTTTGGGTCATGTGGATATAGATGGTAGGTAAACTTGAGTTGTTTGAATCTGGAAGAATGGAGGAGATCATCAAAGGATATTTTCATTATCATCTGTTTAAAAGACAGAGATACATATACTACATTTAGAAATGTATCCATCAAATGATTTGTCTTAAAACTTAATAAGTACTTTAGTTTTATTAAGCAGAATCATAGACGCCACACTACCAGTAGTCAGTCAACATATATTGGATCCCCATCATGTACAGATCACCATCCTAAGTGTTCTGAGTCAATAATAAAGTAAATGGTAGGCAGGATACCTCACATAGATGCTGACAATATAAGACAAAGACAAGCTAGATGCATGAAGCATAGACATTAACCACCTCATAAAAGCTACTAAAGACATTATTAATCAAACTTGTATAACCCCAAGGCAACAAAAACATATATGCATAGTAACCACAAATATGTTACAAAACAGAAGTTATTTGTTAATCTGAACAGAGTTGTTATGTAACCAGTTGTTGCTGTGTTTAACACATAACAATAATTATACCAATGGTAGTAGTATCTTGATCAATCATAGATAATCTTTACTCAGGTCTAGAGGTTCTACATGGAAACCAGTATAAACACTAATGTTTTCAGGACAAATATACAGTGATGGGAAGGACTGGTTTTAAGATAATGAATCTTGTTGGTATAGATAAACTTGGGTAATTCAAGACTAAGTGATAAGAGCTGATTATTTTCCCCCTGAATTAAAATGTTCATCGTTTATCAAATATTTACTATGTGTTGAACACTCTGTTCAATACTTTAAAAGAGTTATCTCATTTAGTAGTTATAATTACTCCAAGGCAAAAATTATCCCCATTTTACAGTGAGGAAACTGAGATTCAGAAAAGCTAAGTCATTGTCCCAATGATGTTCAAAAGTGGTAGTCATGACTAAAAGTGTGGTAGCCATTATTAGAACCCTCCAATATATTCAGTTCTCTTTTCATTCCAGTACACAGAGGATTATAGTTCCCCAACTCCTTGAAATTAGAGTAGGAGTAGGCCATACGACTAGTTCTGCCTGATGTAATGAGATCAAAAGTGACATGTCACTTTCAGGAAGAAGCATTGAAATGCTCAGACTCAACTCTCCAACCCTGTCTTCCCATGTGGCAGTGGACCCTGGAATTTTGTATTAAAATGACAACATTTTAAGTTGGTGGAGCTTCCATCAGCCTGAATGACAATTATGTGGAGCAGAGTTCCTCAACTTCCTGCTCCCCACCCTATGGTCAACCTACATTGGATAAGTAACAATATTAAGAAATAAGCCTTTGACATTTTATTTAAGCCAGTGAGATTTTGGAGTTTGTTGATACCACAGAATAACCTAGCCTACGTTGATTGACAAACAGTCTCCATATTTTTGATCCATATTCTGCCCTCTTTCCATTATGCACTGCCACTTTTTTGAATTGGCTGTTTTATAGCCTACATATACCACATAATAATAACTTTAAAAATGTGTTGCCACAAATATTTGGTTTTTCATTATTTTCATTTTGTAAGTAGAATGGTGAAAATCAGAGGTCTCAATTTAGATTTCTTCAATTAAGCTGAGAAAAATCACAGTACCATCAAGGAAAGCACTTTTCATATACAGAATCTGCTGCAAATGTATGAACACTAAATAATTTTATGTCACGTACTTGATCTGAAAGCTGCCGGGAGAGAGAAATACATGTTTGTCTGGGGATCCAACTTCCTACTCAACCTGCCTGAGCAACCTGCAGGCTCAACAGCACTCACTGGGTACATGCATTTTACCACATCCCTGGGGCCTGGATGTGTTAGTGTGTAACTTACGATGGAAGTTGATCTTCAGCTAACTGACAAATTCACCAGTAAGTTCTGGTGCAAGAGTAGTTTCAGTCCACAAGAATATTGGTGTTTTCCTTGAAGTATAACATGACATTTTGGGACTCAGCCAAATTCTATGCTCCTCTCTTGTTTCTTGAATGCACCTTAAAGAGTATCTTGAGTACCAAAATGAAAATTAAAGTAGCTCTGGGCTCCTGGAACTGAGTTAGGATCAACTTTTAAAAATCAAGGTTATGTCAGCAGACTAGACTTAAATGAGGAAAACTAATTGATTATGATTCATCTCTGTTTGACCCTGATGAATAAATATGTTATGGAGCATAGCCATTCTGATGATGACTTCTGGTAGAAAAGGTCAGGCTAAGTTTCTCTATTAGTCATCATTATGTGAGTGTACTTATTCTAGCAGTGTTTGATATGACAGGTGTTAGATTTCTATGGGCAACCCTATCCAGGGAACAAAAGAATCAAGTCATCTTCCTTGCAGATGTGACTCTAAATGTGAGTGGGTCCAATTTTATTTTGCATGTACACTGTAGCTAAGTGTCAAGTTTTGAAAAACAGTTTAAAAATCAGGCTAATCATAAATATTTCTAGATAAAATCTTATTTCAATTAAATACCTGCAAATTCTACAAAAATAGTGTTGCTTTTGTTAGGAGAACAGTGTGTCTTCATCTCCTTTAAATTACAATTTGTCTTACATCTTGTTTTGTTTCATAATTTTTCTTCCCTTAAAATATGTCTTAATTGAATATCGTCTTGTAATTCAATTTTGTGGTTCTGCTAATGCCAAAACCCCAGAATGAAGTGTGCGTGATTCAGAAGAAGCTACAGAATTCATAGATTGAATTACAGCCAACGTATTCTTTTGGGGCTCAATGATGCTAGCTGGAACATATTATTCAAGGCATATTCATAAGTGATTAGTCATTTTACTATTTGCATGGGATAGCTCTTATGCACCACTTCAAATCTCCCAGCCTTACCTCTTATTCCAGCCACATCTGTGGTAACCAATTCCCCACAGATCTTGACCAGCTTGGCACAGGTGAAAACTGACAGCACCTCCCCGCAAGCCTGAACTAAATGTCTCTTGCCTCCTGCCCTGGGCTTCTCTGGTACCATAGAACAGGTCATGATAGGAACCTGCTCATTGCTCACACAAATGAAACCTGAAAGTACAGGGGAATTAATATTTCTTAGGGTATGCCTTGACCAATGAGGAATGAAATTCAATGAATGAATGCTTCCCTCTTTCTTCTCCTGAGAAGACCTTTCCTAGAAACATTTGCCAAGTCTTCTCACAAGAGTCAGCAGGAGCCCTCAACCAGTCACCTGTAGGAGTGACCACCTTGATCAGGCATACTTGGACTGGTTTCTCTTCCTCCCTCTTTCACTCTCTCTGTCTCTAGCTCCTGCTCCCTAAATGATCATTCTAAATGAGCCATTCTCTGGCTTTGACTTTAGGCTAAGATACTATATAACGCTTGAATTAAATTTAGACAAACTGCAAATCTTTATCACAGCCTACTGGCCATATTATTACAGAAAACATTCACATCATGCTCCCTTTGAAAGAAATCTATGATTTATCACGTGTTTTTAGAAGAAAAGCAACTGTACCAGGGAGAGAATAAGTTTATTCAAGATAGATAACAATAAGGATTATATACAAATGACACAATACGGAGGTGCACATACCAAAGAGTCCTTGGTCTCATTTATCCATTCATTCAATTAATATTCATTAAGTGTATACCAGGTGCCAGGCACTATACTGGGTATTAAGAATGCAGAGGTAAGTATAGCAGATATGGTCCCTGCCCTCATGGAGCTTAAATCTATAGATTTTACAGTGGTCAGTCAGAGATATATCAGCCCAAGAAATATGACCAGCAGAGGAAAAAATGAAATTCTTTCTTCAGAACAATCTCTACTGTCACTCCCAAATAACTCCAGAAGTAAATATATAGGTAAAATTAGCGACCACAGAAGGGAAAACAAGGGTAGTCAAGCCAAGAACTCATGCCAACAATAAATTAAGAAAACTTTCTGATTATAGTCACTGAAGCAGTTCCCTGTTTGGCCTTGATGTATCATGACTTTAACTCTTCTCTGGAAAATTCATTTATAAATGATCCTGCTCAAGGATTCCCTTGCTACAAAAAACAGTGAGATTTTCTCTCAATGAAGATCTCACCAGACTATTTCCAACTTTGACTCAGAGAACTTAAGCTCAATGAGGTGTTTATCATCGATATCAGATTTGCAGTTGGACAGCCAAGGAGGCAATTACTCAATAAATTGCTTATAGGATATGGGGAGGGGGAAGGGTAAGCTGTGACAAAGTGAGAGAGTGGCATGGACATATATACACTACCAAACGTAAAATAGATAGCTAGTGGGAAGCAGCCGCTTAGCACAGGGAGATCAATTCAGTGCTGTGTAACCACCTAGAGAGGTGGGATAGGGAGGGTGGGAGGGGGGGAGATGCAAGAGGGAAGAGATATGGGGACATATGTATATGTATAACTGATTCACTTTGTTATAAAGCAGAAACTAACACACCATTGTAAAGCAATTATACTCCAATAAAGATGTTAAACAACAAAGAAATTGCTTGAAGAAGGAAAAAAAAAAAACGGACTGTTTTTTGACTTTCCATAGTACTCTAGCTATGCAGACTAATTTGGGTCTGGGTTTGAAATACCATCTAAATTATGCATCTTTGCTCTGGAGTTCACTAATACTTTTCTTAAGCTTCAAGGACTGCCATCTCACCTTAAGTTCACCTGACTAGATGTGACTAACAATGCTCAGTGCCTCGGTATGTTAGGGCAGTTACATTTTCTTCTAAGTGTTTAATCTCAGGGACTCTGAAGCACTCACCAAAGCAAGGGGAATCAAAAGGGAATTAGGAAATTCTGTTTAAAAAGATAATATATTAACGTAAAGCTTATTTAAATAAAGACTAACCAGATTGCTTTAAAAATGAGGCTTTCTGGGCTTCCCTGGTGGCGCAGTGGTTGAGAGTCTGCCTGCCAATGCAGGGGACACGGGTTCAAGCCCTGGTCTGGGAAGATCCCACGTGCCGCGGAGCAGCTGGGCCCGTGAGCTACAAATACTGAGCTCTGCGCGTCTGGAGCCTGTGCTCCGCAGCAAGAGAGGCCGCGACAGTGAGAGGCCCGCGCACCGCGATGAAGAGTGGCCTCCGCTTGCCACAACTAGAGAAAGCCCTCGCACAGAAACGAAGACCCAACACAGCCAAAAATAAATAAATGAATAAATAAATTTATAAAAAAAAAAAAAATGAGGCTTTCTTGTTGACTGATCGTTCTATTTATTCGAAGGTTAAAGATGAGATGGTTTCCAAAATGAGAGTCCCCTATTCTGCCTTGATAATGTAATAAAGTGAATATCCAATTCTCTCAGTTTTATGTTTGAAGTCTTGAATAATAATAGCTGATAGTAATACCAGCTATAGGCCACTGTGCTAAGTGTTTTACACAATTATGTTATTCAAACCTCACAACAAACCTGTAAGGCAAATATTATTAGCCACATTTTACAGGTAGCTCAGAGAGTTGATGAAACTCGCCCAAGGCCACATAGCTGGTTAGTGGCAGAATTGGAACTTGACTCTAGATTCAAAAGAAGACGATTGATACTGAAGACAAACCATGGAGATCTAACATGTAATAATTGGTATCTTTGAAAGGTGGAAGAGAAATTACCCATAAATTGCAAGACATAATAAAATAAAACTTTTCTGAAAAATGCAGACATTGCAGATCAAAAGAACTCTTGGAAAAAATATTAGAAAATGCTTAAGGTCAAGACATATCCTTATAGGGGGAAAGGGGGATGGGATGAATTGGGAGATTGGGATTGATATATGTGAACTACCATGTATAAAACAGATATCTAGTGGGAACATGCTGTATAGTGCAGGGAGCACAGCTTGGTGCTCTGTGGTGACCTGGATGGGTGGGATGGGGGCGGGGTGGGGTGGGAAGGAGGTTCAAGAGGGAGGAGATATATGTATACATATAGCTGATTCACTTCGTTGTACAGCAGAAACTAACACAACATTGTAAAGCAACTATACCCCAATTTAAAAATACATTTTTTTAATTTAAAAGGAAAAAAAAGAAGATATATCCTTATAAAATTATTCAACTTCAAGGACAAAGAAAGAAACTTACAAGTATTCCTACAAAAGAAATAGATGATTCACAAAACAAAATGAAACAAAAACAAAACAAAATCTCAGGCTAGTCTTAAAAGTCTCATTCACACTGCATTCAAGAACACAATGGAGTAAATCTTCAAGATGTGGAGTATAAAAGGCTGTAGCCCAATAATTCTGTATCTATCTAGTATGTTGTTTATTTTTAAGGTAAAAGAAAAGCATTCCTAAATATATAAGAACTCAAGGATTTTATCATCTACTTACCCTTCCTGGAAAATCTTGATAAAATGTTCTATATTAACATTTCTCTTGTAAAGTTCCACATTACAAGAGAAACAAACAATCGTTTAGGTGCTTTCCTGGAGGGTTAATTTGTACTGTACCAGATAATTTGCCTTTGCCAAACAGATTTTGTTTGTAATTCTAGTGATTCTAAAGATTCCTTTAGGTTAAAACGTGATTCTAAAAATGCAAATACTTCTGGGAAAGCTAACATATTAAGCATTTCACAGTCATTAACAACATCTTAATGAATAAGTTTAATTGATCAAATATTTCCCTCCTCACAGCTAAGCTGACGTCGGGTGAACCTGCTGCAGAAGAATTTTGATGTAATGAGAAAAAGAACATTTTAGAAGGAAAGTAGACAGAAAGGACTGAATGGGTTACCAAGCAAAGCCAGAAAGCATTTGTGTGCCCTGAAGACATAGTGACTTATTTGACAGTTTTGCTTAAGACTGGCTTAGCACAAGATGATGAATGTAGAAAATTGAGCACAATCTGGACTGAATCCAAAACATACACTGGCAGTGCTTTAAACATGAACCCATCATGTTGTTATCTCTGATTTGCTTTTATATTCTCCCTCAAAACGTACAGTTTATGAAGTCTTGTTAACTGAGGGTTCCAGTTTTAAAAAAAAGTTTTGTTTGAAATCATCCTTCTTAATTCAGCAAAGATCTATCCTCAGGTTGAACTATAATGGATTTTAAGGATCATTGACAAAGAATAAAAAAATATTATATTATCTTTTGTACATTTTGTACCAATACAGATGGGTTCCTCCTTTTTGTCTTATATTTAACTAAGGCACAAAGCAGTTTTATTGGAGGCTGCTTAGCTTCATAAGAAATTAAATACAACAGTATATATACATTCATGTCTGCCATACATTTAGTATAGCAACAGTTCTGAAAAAATGTCTAAAAAGATGACCCTGTCTCCCCAGTATTTAAATTTTAGTACTTAATTTATTGCATTCTAATGAATATGTAACATAGAAGTTTCACTTGGAGCCTGATGGAGTTTTATGACTCAACAGCTTTGAAAGGGAAAGAAAAAACTATAGGTTCATTAAGAAACCCAGAATTTAAAACATGCCCTCATAGATACTCAGCACCAGGTCACATCATAATGTTCAGAAGGCTCAGAATTATGTATAGATAATAACAGAGGTCAGCTCTTGCAGGGAATGTAGTTATACTGCATTGTGAGAAAACACATTCTCTGAAGAAAAAAAAAGCCACTGTATTATTTACAAAGGGAAAAAAAAACCAAATCTTAGCTGGCATTCCACCACTGTTCCTAAGGTATTTGTTCTCCAGGTTCTACCATATAAGATGTGGTATTGTATAGTGATTAAGTACATGAATTCTGGAACCTGATTGCCTGGGTTTAAATCCCACTTCTGCTGCTGCCATTTAGTCGATGTTTGACATTGGGCAACTTACTTAATTTTCCTTTGCTTCAGTTTCCTCATCAGTAAAATGGGGAGAATATGAATACTAACCCCTTATTGTCATGGCAAGGATTAAATAAGTAAAAATGTATATAAAGTTCCTAGAACAATGTCTGCCACATACTAAGTACTAAATGTGTTAGCTATAATCATTTAGAATTAACCACAATGCTTCCTAGCAATTATTATTGTGATGCTTAAGTAGTAATGCTTTCATAATGCATTCCACAGTTTTTAAACTGTCATTAATACATCAATGATATTTATGTTTTGCAGGTAAGATGAGTTTATCATGACTTCAACTATCAAAAATTTAATTATTATACAATTAACTCAATTATCCATGAAAAGTTCAAATGACAACAAAAGCTTCATTAATGATAGCTATGAGGAAAAGGCAGAAGTGAGGATGTTTCATGATTAATACCTTGGAAAAGATGGCCAATACTTTAATGTTTGCTAAAATACATTGTACTTCCAAAGAAGTTTTGCTTGGGAGAAAAATTAAAAGGAACAATGTAGATGGTCATATACAATTCCTTGAACAAATACCTACAATAGATATTTTTTATCATTTTGGGGGAAAAATCCATATCTAGAATGTTAATTACTATTTTCATTGGTCACTAAGGCAACAAAATAATTATAAAATTGGGGGCAGGTCAGTTAAACCATTTATAGATATCTATTGAATTTCCTTAATTTTTGCTCTAAAAAAAGGATAGCTCTCAGTTCTCTACTGATCTAAGAAAAATTAATTTTTGTTCCATGTACAAACTATAGTAACAATTGCCCTTACGACACCTTCTTAGGCATGTAAGATAAGAGAAAGTGGAATGCAAGACAGGAACAGAACCCCACCCATTAGTAGAGAGGCTGCCCAAAATCATAATAAGGACATCCCAAAACACACCACCAGACGTGGTCCTGCCCACCAGAAAGACATGATCCAGCCTCATCCACCAGAACACAGGCACTAGTCCCGCCCACCAGGAAGCCTACACAACCCACTGAACCAACCTTAGCCACTGGGGACAGACACCAAAAACAACAGGAACTACAAACCAGCAGGCTGCAAAAAGGAGACCCCAAACACAGTAAGTTAAGCAAAATGAGAAGACAGGGAAACACACAGCAGATGATGGAGCAAGGTAAAAACCCACCAGACGAAACAAATGAAAAGGAAATAGGGAGTCTACCTGAAAAAGAATTCAGAGTAATGATAGTAAAGATGATCTAAAATCTTGGAAATAGAATGGAGAAAATACAAGACGTTTAACAAGGACTTAGAAGAACTAAGGAGCAAATAAACAGTGATGAACAACGCAATAAATGAAATTAAAAATTCTCTACAAGGACTCAACAGCAGAATAACTGAGGCAGAAGAACAGATAAGTGACCTGGAAGATAAAATAGTGGAAATAATTACTGCAAAGCAGAATAAAGAAAGAATTGAGGACAGTCTCAGAGACCTCTGGGACAACATTAAACGCATCAACAGTCGAATCATAGGGGTCCCAGAAGAAGAACAGAAAAAAAAGGGACTGAGGAAATATTTGAAGAGATTATAGTTGAAAACTTGCCTAATATAGGAAAGGAAATAGTTACTCAAGTCCAGGAAGCACAGAGAGTACCATACAGGATAAATCCAAGGAGAAACAAACCAAGACACATATTAATCAAACAATCAAAAATCAAATACAAGGAAAAAATATTAAAAACAGCAAGGGAAAAACAACAAATAACGTACAAAAGAATCCCATAAAGCTTAACAGCTGATCTTTCAGCAGAAACTCTGCAAGCCACAGAGGAGTGGTAGGACATAATTAAAGTGATGAAAGGGAAAAAAAAACACAACCAAGATTACTCTACTGAGCAAGGATCTCATTCAGATTCGATGGAGAAATTAAAACATTACAGACCAGGAAAAGCTAAGAGAATTCAGCACCACCAAACCAGCTTTACAACAAATGCTAAAGGAACTTCTCTAGGCAGGAAACACAAGAGAAGGAAAAGACCTACAATAACAGACCCAAAACAGTTAAGAAAATTGTAAGAGGAATGTACATATCCATAACAACCTTAAATGTGAACAGATTAAATGCTCCAACCCAAAGACATAGACTGACTGAATGGACACAAAAACAAGAAGTGTACATATGCTGTCTACAAGAGACCCACTTCAGGCCTTGGAACACATACAGACTGAAAGTGATGGGATGGAAAAATATATTCCATGTAAATGGAAATCAAAAGAAAGCTGGAGTAGCAATTCTCATATCAGACAAAATAGACTTTAAAATAAAGACTATTACAAGAGACAAAGAAGGACACTACATAATGATCAAGGGATCAATCCAGGAAGAAGATATAACAATTGTAAATGTTTAGGAACCCAACATAGGATCACCTCAATACATAAGGCAAATGCTACCAGCCATAAAAGGGGAAATTGACAGTAACACAAAAATAGTAGGGGACATTAACACCCCACTTACACCAATGGACATATCATCCAAAATGAAAATAAGGAAAAACAAGCTTTAAATGACACATTAAACAAGATGGACTAAATTGATATTTATAGGACATTCCATCCAAAAACAAAAGAATACACTTTCTTCTCAAGTGCTCATGGAACATTCTCCAGCATAGATCATATCTTGGTTCAGAAATCAAGCCTTGGTAAATTGAAGAAAATTGAAATAATATCAGTTATCTTTTCCAACCACAAAACTCTGAGACTAGATATCAAGTACAGGAAAAAATCAGTAAAAAATACAAACTCATGGAGGGTAAACAATACACTACTTAATAACCAAGAGATCACTGAAGAAATCAAAGAGGAAATCAAAAAATACCTAGAAACAAATGACAGTGAAAACATGATGACCCAAAACATATGGGATGCAGCAAAAGCAGTTTTAAGAGGGAAGTTTAGAGGAATAAAATCCTACCTCAAGAAACATCTCAAATAAACAACCTAATTCTACACCTAAAGCAATTAGAGAAAGAAGAACAAAATAACCCCAAGGTTACCAGAAGCAAGGAAATCATAAAGATCAGATCAGAAATAAATGAAGGAAACAATAGCAAAGATCAATAAAACTAAAAGCTACTTCTTTGAGAAGATAAACAAACTTGATAAACCATTAGCAAGACTCATCAAGAAAAAAGGTAGAAGACTCAAATCAATAGAATTAGAAATAAAAAAGAAGTAACAACTGACACTGCAGAAATACAAAGGATCATGAGAGATTACTACAAGCAGCTATATGCCAATAAAATGGACAACCTGGAAGAAATGGACAAATTCTTTGAAAAGCACAGCCTTCTGAGACTGAACCAGGAAGAAATAGAAAATATAAGCAGACCAGTCACAAGCACTGAAATTGAAACTGTGATTAAAAATCTTCCAACAAACAGAAGAAGCCCAGGACCAGAGGGTTTCACAGGCGAATTCTATCAAACATTTAGAGAAGAGCTAACACCTGTCTTTCTCAAACTCTTCCAAGATACAGCAGAGGGAGAAAAACTCAAACTCATTCTATGAGGCCACCATCACCCTCATACCAAAACCAGACAAATATGTCACAAAGAAAGAAAACTACAGGCCAGTATCACTGATGAACATAGATACAAAAATCCTCAACATAATACTAGCAAACAGAATCCAACAGCACATTAAAAGGATCATACAGCATGATCCAGTGGGGTTTATCCCAGGAATGCAAGGATTCTTCAATATACGCAAATCAATCAGTGTGATACACCATATTAACAAATTGAAGGATAAAAACCATATGATCATCACAATAGATGCAGAAAAAGCTTTTGACAAAATTCAACATCCGTTTATGATAAAAAGCCCTCCAGAAAGTAGGCATAGAGGGAACCTACCTCAACATAATAAAGGCCATATATGACAAACCCACAGCCAACATCATTCTCAATGGTGAAGAACTGAAACCATTTCCACTAAGATCAAGAACAAGACAGTGTTGCCCACTCTCACCTCTATTATTCAACATAGTTTTGGAAGTTTTAGCCACAACAGTCAGAGAAGTAAAAGAAATAAAAGAAGTCCAAATGGAAAGGAGATGTAAAGCTGTCAGTGTTTGCAGATGACATGATAATATACATAGAGAATCCTAAAGACTCTACCAGAAAACTATTAGAGCTAATCAATGAATTTGATAAAGAAGCAGGATACAAAATTAATGCACAGAAATCTCTTGCATTCCTATACACTAATGATGAAAAATCTGAAAGACAAATTAAGGAAACACTCCCATTTACCATTGCAACAAAAAGAATAAAATACCTAGGAATAAAACTGCCTAAGGAGAGAGAAAATCTATATGCAGAAAACTATAAGACAATGATGAAAGAAATTAAAGATGATCCAAACAGATGGAGAGATATACCATGTTCTTGGAATGGAAGAATCAACATTGTGAAAATGACTATACTACCCAAAGCAATCTACGGATTCAATGCACTCCCTATCAAACTACCAATGGCATTTTTCTCAGAACTAGAACAAAAACTTTCACAATTTGTATGGAAACACAAAATACCCTGAATAGCCAAAGCAATCTTGGGAAAGCAAAAGGAGCTGGAGGAATCAGGCTCCCTGACTTCAGACTGTACTACAAAGCTACAGTAATCAAGACAGTATAGTACTGGCACAAAAATAGAAATATAAATCAATGGAACAGTATAGAAATTCCAGAGATAAACCCACGCACATATGGTCACCTTACTTTTTTATTTTTTTGTGGTACGTGGGACTCTTACTGCTTTGGCCTCTCTCGTTGCGGAGCACAGGCTCCGGACGTGCAGGCTCAGTGGCCATGGCTCACGGGCCCAGCCACTCCGTGGCATATGGGATCCTCCCGGACCGGGGCACAAACCCACGTCCCCTGCATCGGCAGGCACACTCTCAACCACTGCGCCACCAGGGAAGCCTGTCACCTTACTTTTGATAAAGGAGACAAGAATATACAATGGAGAAAAGACAGCCTCTTTAATAAGTGGTGCTGGGAAAACTGGACAGCTACATGTAAAAGAATGAAATTAGAACACTCCCTAACACCATACACAAAAATAAACTCAAAATGGATTAAAGGCCTATATTTAAGGCCAGACACCATAAAACTTAGAGGAAAACATAGGCAGAACACTCTATGACATAAATCACAACCAGATACTTTTTGACCCACCTCCTAGAGAAATGAAATAAAAACAAAAAAACAAATGGGACCTGATGAAGCTTAAAAGCTTTTGCACAGCAACAAAAACCATAAAAAAACGAAAAGACAACCCTCAGAATGGGAGGGAATATTTGCAAATGAAGCAACTGACAAAGGATTAATCTCCGAAATGGAGCTCATGCAGCTCAATATCAAAAAAACCCCAAATAACCCAATCCAAAAATGGGCAGAAGAGCTAAATAGACATTTCTCCAAAGAAGATATACAGATTGTCAAGAAACACATGAAAGAATGCTCAACATCATTAATCATTAGAGAAATGCAAATCAAAACTACAATGAGATATCATCTCACACCAGTCAAAATGGGCATCAAAAAATCTAGAAACAATAAATGCTGGAGAGGGTGTGGAGAAAAGGGAACACTCTTGCACTGCTAGTGGTAATGTAAATTGATACAGCCACTATGGAGAACAGTATGGAGGTTCCTGAAAAAACTAAAAATAGAACTACCATACGACCCAGCAATCCCACTATTGGGCATATACCGTGAGAAAACCATAATTCAGCGAGAGTTATGTACCAAAATATTCGTTGCAGCTCTATTTACAATAGCCAGGACATGGAAGCAACCTAAGTGTCCATCATCGGATGAATGGATAAAGAAGATGTGGCACATATATACAATGGAATATTACTCAGCCATAAAATGAAACAAAATTGAGGCATGTGTAGTGTGTTGGATGCACCTAGAGACTGTCATACAAAGTACGTCAGAAGGAGAAAACAATTAACATATGCTAATATATATATATATATATATATATATATATATATATATATATATATATATATATATATGGAATCTTGAAAAATCAATGGTTCTGAAGAATCTAGGGCCAGGACAGGAATAAAGATGCAGACGTAGAGAATGGACTTGAGGACATGGGGAGGGGGAAGGGTAAGCTGGGATGAAGTGAGAGAGGGGCATGGACTTATATACACTACAAAATATAAAACATAGCTCCTGGGAAACAGCTGCATAACACAGGGAGATCAGGTCAGTGCTTTGTGTCCACGTAGAGGGGTGGGATAGGGAGGGTGGGAGGGAGAAGCAAGAGGGAGGAGATATGGGGATATGTGTATACATATAGCTGATTCATTTTGTTATAAAGCAGAAACTAACGCACCATTGTAAAGCAATTATACTCCAATAAAGATGTTATAAAAAGAAAAAGGAGAGAGTGGCATATTAGTAGCCTTAAAGCATATAGGCTCTTTTTCATATCTTACTGTTAGGTAATCTAATTAATTCATTATCTATTACAGCACTGTATTTCCACCAGCTTCAGGGCATCCCTTTATAACACAAAGGATTTATTATCACAGTAAAAGCATTTGTTATGTTACTCTTAGTTCCATAATACCTGGGAAAGCGATAAAGTAATAGTGCTTTACCAGAAAGAAGTCTTACTAGTAGCCTGTTACATACAAATATGGAATCAACGGATGGTACAACATATTTATTTTTCACTATCAAACTATATAGAATCTTCCTTGGTCATGCTATGTCTTAAGATCCCCTCACCCACCTTATCTCTCTTACTCTATCCTTTCCTCATAACTGCTCAATCTTTATTTAATCCTCTACCCTTCCCACCTCATACTCCTCACTATTCTGGCTCTGTCCTGGAGGGTGCTGCCAGATCCTTTCAGTATTGATTCTCCTCCTGAATCATTTTGGAGGAGTGGCATTAAACCCCTGAGATCTTGAGCATCCTAGAGGCTTTAAGGCTCCATATTATGCCAAAGAAACACATATTTTTCTTACAGTATTTTCAAGATATCATAACACTTACAGTATTTTCAAGATATCATAACACAGTATTTTCAAGATATCATAACATTTTCAAGATATCATAACACCAAAGAAACACATATTTTTCTTACAGTATTTTCAAGATATCATAACACTGGGGTTAATAATGTAAGCAATGGAACCAGACTGTTGGGATGTAAATCATGGCTCCCTCACTTCCTAACTGTGGCCTTGGCTGATTACTCAACCTCTATGTGCCTCAAATTCCTCTGCTATAAAACAGGGATAATAATAGATCCTACTACCTCATAGGATTGGTGTGAGGATTAAGTTAGTTAATACATGTAAGAAGCTTTTATTAGTGCCTGACACATAGGAAGCAGCCACTCAATAAACATAAACAGTTGTTATTACTATTGGCTGAGGATCCCAATGCTCTCATGGTACTTGAAGGTGGCTCTGGGTCCCCCAAAGTAACATATGCAGCCCCCTGAAGCACCTACCCAACTCTCATTTAATGTCTTCAGCACCATTCTCACTGGCCTTCCTACTACCTGGTAAGAGCTAATTTATCAGATCAATTAATTGGTATTGTAACTAGAGATAATTGTCATTGATGAATTAATGTTATTTCTCATGGGGAACATTTGCTTTAGAGTTGTCTTCTGGATGCGATGCCTTATGATAAATGAATAGCCAGCATAGGGTTCCACAGCTATCTCTATGTGGGCATAGCCCTTGTTTACAGCCTGAGGAGCTAGTCTTTACAGGGTGGGATTTGAAAATTAGCATCATGGAAGTTCTTTCATCTCCAAAGAATTGTTTTCAGGTGCAGAAAACTGTTACCACATGAGATTAATGCCTCAGTCGTGGGGTCTGGAAAAGTCATGGTTTACCATGAGATGAATCATATTCTCTCCCCACACCCATGATATTAGTAAACCACTTGACCTTGTGTAATGTTTGTTTACAATGTCTGTCACATTTGTCCCTTTCCTTACCATTCCATGGTTCTTAATTAATGCAATGGTCTAATTAACCCTCTATTTCTAGTTTTTCTCTCATCCAATCCATTCTGTGTGCCTCTGTCCCATTAATCTTTTCAAACCTCTACTTCTAGAAAGTTACTCTCTAGCACAAAATCTCTACTCCTAAAGAATGTTTTTTTACAATTCAGAACCCTCCACCCTCTCCAACAGGAATAAGTGATCCAGGGAGGCTGTAGGACTGGATTTCCTGGAGGTAGCTAAGAAGAGATTCATTTTTACAGAAAGATAGGCGAGAGATGTCCCGAGAATCTAATCTTACCAACCTTGCTTGATGGGCACAAGATTCCTGGATACTGTGCTTTCCAAGTCCATGCACAGCAACTGAGTGACAACAGAAGGGATAATTCCCACCTCTTTCCACAAGGGGGCAGCAAACACCAACTCTGGGGTTGTGTAGTTGCTAGCAAGCCCACAGGAGAGAAAAAGGGAGTGCAGGGTAAGGTGAACTCTAATCATATTTTCCCATTGAGATGGTATCCAACTGCCCCTTAGGTGAAGGTCAGACTCCAGAATCACCCTGGGAGCTTGGCAGAAATGCAGATGTCTGGTTATCATGCAGGTGATCTTGATGCTGTTGTTCTTCAGACTCCCTGTGAGAAGCACTGATACAATACAAAAACACCTAATATTGTACTCTTCACTTCAGCACTGTTCATACCTTTCCTCAATCTGTTGCCACTTTTTAATGCCATTTTCCTTCATCTCTGCACCTGTGAAAATCTTTTCCATCCTCAAAGGCTATTGCAAATGTAGCTTTCTCTCTGATGTCTTTCCAGAGCCACACCCTGCACCCCCGACAAATTATTGCTCCTGCTACAGCGGGTGAGATGGATATGGAGAAGACTCAGTCCTGGGGTAGGGGTGTATTAGGGGCGCTGTGATGGGACTGCTGGGATGCTGCTGGAAGGTGGGTTCTAATTTTTGCCTTAAAGTTTTGCATTTGTTTGTTGGCTTGTGTTAAAATTAACCCGAGCACTAGCAGCTGGCTAAAAAATTTAGGAAGTAGTCCACATTTCAGGCCTTCCATGGGTTAGAGCCTGAAATGCTCTAAGAAAATCTCTTCTTAGCTACCTCCCCAATTGTGCAAACTGGAGTCACCTGGGGGTATTTAAAAATGATACCTCGACTCCATCCCCAGACATTCTGACTTAATTGGTATGGAGTATAACCTGGGAATGAATATTTTTAAAACCTCCCTAGGAGATTCTAATTTGCATCGAAATTTGGGAGCTTTGAATTAGAGTGAGAGAAATAGATCTAACACAATTTGGGAGGACTGTCAGCTATGTCAGCGCAACAGACTTGGGATGAGGAAAAGAGGAAATGAACTGGTTCCCAGTAGTCTCCTCTATAAAGACAGTTGTAGGGAAGAGGGACTGATAACATTGAGGAAGCAATCTAATTGGGCCTGTGTAGTTGAAGGTAAGTTATATAAAAACAGATCATTGACAGTGATGCATGTGATGGGTTAGGAGTCATTGTTACATCTTATAAGTGGTAGATTTGAGGATTTAAACCTAGAAATACCAGATGCATCTGATTCTGAGCACATATTCTTGTTTTCCACCATTTATCAAATTTAATATTCATCAGTGTCCCTGGAAATATTGTTAAAAACACAATTCCTTGGACCCCATCCCCTAACAAATATTTTTGCATGTGGTGGCTGTTGTTTTTAGCAACAGAACCACTTAGTCTTTTTGTTTTCCAGAAAAATTTACCTTGAACTTTGATTTATAAAACAAATAAAAGATAGCTGATTTACTTCAAGCAGAAGTTTGGGAGTTCAGTTTAAACCACTATGCAACTTCTTTTGTACCCAGCCCATCCTCTAAGATAAGTCCTTTAGGCTTCTCCTTACTATTTGAAATCTACTTCGTCAATCCCTACTAAATTTGTTTTTCTTTTATTATTGGAGAATAATTGCTTTACAATGTTGTGTTAGTTTCTACTGTATAGCAAAGTAGATATATATACAAAGATATACATATACATATATCTCCTCTTTTTTGGATTTCCTTCCCATTTAGGTCACCGCAGAGCATTTAGTAGAGTTCCCTGTGCTATATAGTAGGTTCTCATTAGTTATCTATTTTATGCATAGTATCAATAGTGTATATATTGTCAATTCCCATTTCCCAATTCATCCCACTCCCCCTTCCCCCTTGGTGTCCATACACTTGTTCTCTACTTCATTGTCTCTATTTCTGCTTTGCAAATAAGTTCATCTGTACCATTTTTCTAGATTACACATATAAGCAATATTATATGATATTTGTTTTTCTCTTTTTGGCTTACTTCACTCTGTATGACAGTCTCTAGGTCCATCCATGTCTCTGCAAATGGCACAATTTTGTTCGTTTTTATGGCTGAGTAATATTCCATTGCACATATGTACCACATCTTCTTTATCTGTTCCTCTGTTCATGGACATTTATGTACAAACAGCTCATGCAGCTCAATATCAAATAAACAAACAACCCAATCAAAAAATGGGCAGAAGACCTAAATAGACGTTTCTCCAAAGAAGACATACAGATGGCCAACAAACACATGAAAATATGATCAACGTCACTAATTATTAGAGAAATGCAAATCAAAACTACAATGAGGTATTGTCACACAGGTCAGAATGGCCACCATCAAAAATCTACAAACAATAAATGCTGGAGAGGGTGTGGAGAAAAAGGAACCCTCTTGCACTGTTGGTGGGAATGTAAATTGATACTATGGAGAACAGTGTGGAGTTTCCTTAAAATCTAAAAATAGAACTACCATATGACCCAGTAGTCCCACTCCTGGGTATATACCCAGAGAAAACCATAATTCAAAAAGACACATGCACCCCAGTGTTCATTGTAGCACTATTTACAATAGTCAGGACATGGAAGCAACCTACTAAACTTTAAAATGCAATTCCATAATTCTAGAAAAATAACCTACAGAAATATTCACAATATTTTGGAAGAGTTAGTATATGGGAGTGTAAATTCAGCACTGTAAAAGTGAAAACATTTTTAGAGACAATGAAAATGTCAATGTAGATTAAATCGCTTATGGTAGCTTAAATAACTGGTGGTTACTGAGCACTTAGTATTGACTAAGCACTGGATGCTTTATGTCTATTACCTCATTTATCCCTCTCAACAACTGTATGAAGTAGTGTCAAAGCAAAAAGTGCAATGAACAAAGTCAAACAGACAGGGAAGACTTTATTCAAGGCTATTGCAGCAGAGGAGAGGTCAGAATTCAGTCCGAACTCAATTCTGCTCAAAAAAAAACATTGGTGGGGGGCAGTTTAAGCACTGGAATGAACTAGTGGAAAAGTACTGGAGGACATTAGTGAGGATTCACAGGCAATCTGTGTTTTTTAATTGGCTTTATCCAAAGGAAAAATAAACTCATATGTTTATGACAGGAGATAGTTTTATAGGTTGAGCAAGGCATGCACAAAAGTTAAGCTCCCACTCTCCCGCAGAGATTGGAAGAAAGGGGTGCTACATTTCTTGATGATTACATTTGAAAGGGATGGCTCCTGGATTCCTGAGAAAGACATACCAGGGTTGTAAACCTGGCAATAGACTTTTAGAAAGATTTACATCTCAAAAGAGCTAAGAAATAATTTACAAGTTCTCTAAAGTAAATGACCTCAAAAAGGAAAGTTCAGGGCTTAGAATCAGGAAGAAACCTGTCCAAAGTTTAGTTAGGCTGAGGGGAACATTAATGCCATCTTGGTCAGTAGATACTATTACGTTATCTCTGTTTTACAGATGAAGAAATTGAGACTTAGAGAAAACAAGGATCTTGTTCAAGATTACACTCCTAGTTAGCATCTGAGTCAGATAAAACTCCATATTTGATTCAAATAACAGCAAGTTTAAACACTTTTTGATGCGGCCTTGCCATCCAGATAATGGTACACCATGGAGCTTTTAAAAGCGTGAGGTAGATCTGTATGCACAGACATACAAAATGTCCTCAAAAAGGTTAAATTTTTAATTATATGGAACATTCGATTACGATTTTGATCAAAACAGACAATAATAACAATTGAAGGAAGAAATCATAAAAGTCTGCCAATTTCTCTCCCTCTCTCTCTCCCTCCCTCCCCTTTTGTAAGTTCAAAGTGAAAGGTAAGAAATGGGAAAAAGCAAACTATGGATACCTCAGTGGATGAATTTTCACACAATTCCAAATAATTTAGTTTTCTTCTTCTGTTTGAACATATATATTTTGTTTTTACACTTAAGAAGGCAGAGGGGAAAAAAATGTAAACGGTGAGGGGGGAAAAGGGAAGAGAAAAATGGAGAAGAAGAGAATGATAGGGGACAAAAAAGAGAAGAAAGAAATGTAAAAATATGAAAAGAACAGGAGAGAGAGGAAAGAGAAATTGAAAGGAATGAAGCAAAGAGGGAAAGAGAGACGGGGGAAGAAAGTGAACAAAAGGGAGAGAAGAGGAAGAAAGAAAGGAAAAGAAAAGAAGAAATATAGGAAAGAAAGAGAATGAACAAAAGAATGAAAGAGAAAGAGGAAAGAAGTAGCCAGATTAGAATCCCTCTTTAAGTCTATTACAACAGGCCTAAGGGTTTGGGTCCAGATATTAGGAGAGTTTCCTTCAAATGCTGATGTTCTGTTGACCCAAGAGTGGGAACCTAGTCAGGGAGGCCTTCCTGTGTGTCTCAAGCACTCTTGCTTCTCAATGTTTCTATAGGCAGGACGTCTAGAGCAGGTGCCAGTTGTGAGTAGGGCTCTGTGATGACTTTATGTGGCTTTCTTATTTTCCTCTTAATTGTAAGAAAGGAATTATCTGACCTACTCAGAAAAATCTCCTTACTCATAATGGGAATTTATGGTTCCTAGCTCTTCTTTTTCCTGTTGACTTATATAAGTGCTATCACCTTCTCTATTTGAAGGTCATCCTAGCAGAAACTTTGGTCCATCTGCTTTTACTATTTTCATCTAGATGACAGAGGTTTAGAATTTATTTTCAAAAGTTTTTGTATGCTTACCAGAAAAAATATTGAAAAGGAAAATGAAACATATTTTTAAAACAGAGTTTTGAAATAATTACATAAAGCAGCAATTTTTCTCACACACATGAAAATTCTGCCTCCACTCTTGTGTTAGAAACAAATAACACTTTTATTACCTGACTCTTCCTCCACATTCTCATAACTGATACCATTTTTTTTTAAATTCCTGTGACTTGTTACTTCTGTGTGTAGTGTCCATTCTCATTGTATTTAAGGCAAAGTTCATTATAGAGTGAGGGTATCTCTTTAAAGAAAAGTTCTGTTGCTATAAAGTACATCTGTCGTGGTGAAAAATATGTATGTACACGTAGGTTGGTACACTTCACAATAGGACATTTCCCTCAGTTTTCTCTGCTTATAGCCCATTCAACAGACAAGGTGCTTCTTTAAGCCACAGTTATGACGGAAGGTTGCTTAACTAGTTTTGCTCTCAACTCATCGTCAAGGAGAGCCCACCGGGTACAGGTTTCTTTTATAACAGTCCCTCAAGGGTGTTCTTTCTTTTGGAAATTTATGAAGACCATGAAAGGATTTGTTGGGAATGACTATAAAACAGTGGTTCTCAAAACTGACCTTGCTTTGAATCAACCTGGGAAGCTTGTTATAAGATTCCCAGGTCTCACATGGTTCTTATTTCACATGGCTAGTATTTTTTTCTTGCTTTAGTATTTTCATTACTAGGTCTTAAAACTGGCTTATGGAGGCTTTAAGTTTTAAGTTCTTAGCAATCAATCTCTATTGAAGGGTTGGAGTCATTTCAGTATGCCATATAGCAGCACTGATCAATAGAAATATAATGCAAACAACACATGTAATTTTATATTTCTTAGTAGCTTTATTTAAAAAGTAAATAGAAACAGGTGAAATCAATTTTAATAATTTCAGTTAAGCCATTATAATGAAAATTTTATCATTTCATCATGTAATAAATATAAAATATTTATTAATGATATAGTTTACATTTTTTGTTCACACTAAGTCTATGAAATCCAATGTATAGTTTATACTTATGGCTCATCTCAGTTTGGACTAGCCACATTTCAAGTGCTCAATAGCCAAATATGGATACAGTCTACTGTCTTAGTGCAAATCTAGAAGACTGTGGTTGTGGCTCTAATCCAATTGTTTCAGAACTTCATCTGTATTTTCTTAATGTTCATCATTCCTGCCACGCTGTAGCAAGGTGCAGTTTAGTGGTGTCTGAGCTGAAAAAGATCTCTCGTTGCGCACGAAAATGGTTACGAGAACATTTCATGTACGCTGCTACTAAATCTTCTCTACAAAGCAGTAGCTCTTGTGTTGTCTGTTTATTCATTCTTGCCCACATTGTGTGGGTTACATAAACAATGCTTTACAGTGTATATTGGAGATACTGTAAAAAAAAAAACTGATTTCCAAGATTGAATCCATTTACAATGTGGGATATATAGTTCTAACATCAGAGAGTCATGGTCAGCTTTTAATAGTCATCTGTGAAAAGAAGCAGTATTAGGTGAGACGGAGAGACTAGGCAAAGAAATATAATCCAGGGAGGCACAAAACTGGAGCAACAGGTAGACCATATAAAATGACATACAAGAGAAAGATGCACATAAACTTAGAAAGATATGTGACATGTGACAATGGATCTACATGCTTAAAATCATTGCATTTAAAGAAAAACACAACTCAGTCTAGTGTTTTGGGACATTTTATTAAATAGAAGAATGAATTTCATTGTAAACCCAGTGACTTATGTAGAAATCACATATAATAAGCAAACAGCAAAGTTAAACCATGTATTTTGGCATCTCAGAAGGTCAATTTGATGTATTAAAATCTTAGTTCCCAGTTAGGAAGATTCACCTATGCAAAATATTGCCTATTTATAGACCAGCATGACTGACTATACATTGGTCAAAAGTAGTGATACCAAATTACCAGGAGTGGGGAGATAAAAAGGCAGAAGACAGAGCAGAGAAAAAATTACAGAAAATCTTGAGAGTGGGAAAGAAGAATAAGAAATTCTATCAAAGAGCCAGGGGCTGGAGGGGAAGATGGTGGAAGAGTAAGACATGGAGATCACCTTCCTCCCCACAGATACACCAGAAATACATCTACAGGTGGAACAACTCGTACAGAACACCTACTGAATACTGGCAGAAGACCTCAGACCTCCCAAAAGGCAAGAAACTCCCCACATACCTGGGTAGGGCAAAATGAAAAAAGAAAAAACAGAGACAAAAGAATAGGGACAGGACCTGCACCAGTGGGAGGGAGCTGTGAAGGAGGAAAGGTTTCCACACACTAGGAAGCCCCTTCGCAGGTGGAGACTGTGGGTAGCAAAGCGGGGAGCTTCGAAGCCACGGAGGAGAGCACAGCAACAGGGGTGCGGAGGGCAAAGCGGGGAGATTCCCGCACAGAGGATCAGTGCCGACCGGCACTCACCAGCCCGAGGCTTGTCTGCTCACCCGCCGGGGAGGGCGGGGCTGCGAGCTGAGGCTCGGGCTTTGGTCGGAGCACAGGGAGAGGACTGGGGTTGGCTGCATGAACACAGCCTGAAGGGGTTAGTGCACCACGACTAGCCGGGAGGGAGTCCGGGAAAAGGGCTGGAGCTGCCGAACAGGCAAGAGACTTTTTCTTCCCTCTTTGTTTCCTGGTGCGCCAGGAGACAGGATTAAGAGCTCTGCTTAAAGGAACTCCAGAGACGGGCGCAAGCTGTGGCTAAAAGTGCGGACCCCAGAGACGGGCCGGAGACGCTAAGGCTGCTGCTGCCACCACCAGGGAGCCTGTGTGCGAGCACAGGTCACTATCCACACCCCTCTTCCGGGGAGTCTGTGCAGCCCCCCACGGCCAGGTTCCCAGGATCCAGGGACAACTTCCCTGGGAAAACGCACGGCAGGCCTCAGGCTGGTAGAAAGTTACACCAGCCTCTGCCGCCGCAGGCTCGCCCCGCACTCCACACCGCTCCCTCCCCCCAGCCTGAGTGAGCCAGAGTCCCCGAATCAGTGGCTCCTTTAACCCCGTTTTGTCGGAGAAAAAACAGACGCCCTGCAGCGACCTACACGCAGAGGCAGGGCCAAATCCAAACCTGAGCCCCTGGGAGCTGTGAGAACAAAGAAGAGAAATGGACATCTTTCCCAGCAGCCTCAGAAGCAGCGGATTAAAGCTCCACAATCAATTTGATGTACCCTGCATCTGTGTAATACATGAATAGACAACGGATCATACCAAATTGAGGAGGTGGACTTTGAGAGCAAGATTTATGATTTTTTCCCCTTTTCCCCTTTTTGTGAGTGTGTATGTGTATGCTTCTGTGTGAGATTTTGTAGGTATAGCTTTGCTTCCACCATTTGTCCTAGGGATCTATCCGTCCGTTTTTTTTTCTTAATAATTAGTTTTTATTTTAATAACTTTATTTTATTTTACTTTATCTTCTTTCTTTCTTTCTTTCTTTCTTTCTTTCTTTCTTTCTTTCTTTCTTTCTTTCTTTCTTTCCTTCCTTCCTTCCTTCCTTCCCTCCTTTAGAAAATGAATCATCCCAAAATTGAGGAGGTGGACTTTGAGAGCAAGATTTATGAAGTTTTCCCCATTTCCTCTTTTTGTCAGTGTATATGTGTATGCTTCTGTGTGAGATTTTGTCTGTATAGCTTTACTTCCACCATTTGTCCTAAGGTTCTATCCATCCGTTTTTGTTTTGTTTTGTTTTTAATTTTTTTCTTAATAATTATTTTTTATTTAATAACTTTATTATATTTTACTTTATTTTATTTTACTTTATCTTCTTTCTTTCTTTCTCTTTTCCTTCCTTCCCTCCTTCCTTCCTTCCTTCCTCCCACTGTCTCTCCCTCCCTCCCTCCTTTCTTTCTTTTTTCTTTCCTTCTTTTCTTCTTTCTTTCTTTCATTCTTTCTTCCTTCCTTCCATCCTTCCTTTCTTCCTTCCCTCCTTTCTTTCTTTCTTTCTCTCTTTCTTTCTTCCTACTTCTACTAATTCTTTCTCTCTACTTTTTCTCCCTTTTATTCTCAGCTGTGTGGATGAAAGGCTCTGGGTGCTGCAACCAGGAGTCAGTGCTGTAGCTCTGATGTGGGAGAGTCAACTTCAGGACACTGGTCAACAAGAGACCTCCCAGCTCCACATAATATCAAATGGCAAAAATCTGCCAGAGATCTCCATCTCAACACCAGCTCCTAGCTTCACTCAACGACCAGCAAGCTACAGTGCTGGACACCCTATGCCAAACAACTAGCAAGACAGGAACACAACACCACCCATTAGCAGAGAGGCTGCCTAAAATCATAATAAGTCCACAGACATCCCTAAACACACTACCAGATGTGGACCTGCCCACCAGAGAGACAAGATCCAGCCTCATCCACCAGAACGCAGGCACTAGTCCCCTCCACCAGGAAGCCTACACAACCCAATGAACCAACCTTAGCCACTGGGGACAGACATCAAAAAAAATGGGAACTACGAACCTACAGCCTGCAAAAAGGAGACCCCAAACACAGTAAGATAAGCAAAATGAGAAGACAGAAAAACACACAGAAGATGAAGGAGCAAGATAAAAACCCACCAGACCTAACAAATGAAGAGGAAATAGGCAGTCTACCTGAAAAAGAATTCAGAATAATGATAGTAAAGGTGATCCAAAATCTTAGAAATAGAATAGACAAAATTCGAAAAAAAACATTTACCAAGGACCTAGAGGAACTAAAGATGAAACAAACAATGATGAACAACACAATAAATGAAATGAAAAATACTCTAGATGGGATCAATAGCAGATTAATTGAGGCAGAAAACGGATAAGTGACCTGGAAGATAAAATAGTGGAAATAACTACTGCAGAGAAGAATAAAGAAAAAAAGAATGAAAAGAACTGAGGACAGTCTCAGAAACCTCTGGGACAACAATAAACTCACAAAAATTTGAATTATATGGGTTTCAGGAGAAGAAGAGAAAAAGAAAGGGACTGAGAAAATAGTTGAAGAGATTATAGTTGAAAACTTCCCTAATATGGGCAAGGAAATAGTTAATCAAGTCCAGGAAGCACAGAGAGTCCCATACAGGATAAATCCAAGGAGAAATATGCCAAGACACATATTAATCAAACTCAAAAATTAAATACAAAGAAAGCATATTAAAAGCAGCAAGGGAAAAACAACAAATAACACACAAGGGAATCCCCATAATGTTAACAGCTGATCTTTCAGCAGAAACTCTGCAAGCCAGAAGGGAGTGGCAGGACATACGGAAAGTGATGAAGGAGAAAAACCTGAAGCCAAGATTACTCTACCCAGCAAGGATCTCATTCAGATTTGTTGGAGATACTAAATCCTTTACAGACAAGCAAAATCTGAGAGAGTTCAGCACCACCAAACCAGCTTTACAACAAATGCTAAAGGAACTTCTCTAGGCAAGAAACACAAAAGAAGGAAAAGACCTACAATACTGAACTCAAAACAGTTTAGAAAATGGGAATAAGAACATACATATCGATAATTACCTTAAATGTAAATGGACTAAATGCTCCCAAAAAAAGACACAGATTGGCTGAATGCATACAAAAACAAGACCCTTATATATGCTGTCTACAAGAGACCCACTTCAGATCTAGAGACACATACAGACTAAAGTAAGGGGATGGAAAAAGATATTCCATGCAAATTGAAACCAAAAGAAAGCTGGAGTAGCAATTCTCATATCAGTCAAAATAGACTTGAAGATAAAGACTATTAAAAGAGACAAAGAAGGACACTACATAAAGAACAAGGGATCGATCCAAGAAGAAGATATAACAATTGTAAATATTCATGCACCCAACAATGGAGGACCTCAATGCATAAGGAAAATACTAACAGCCATAAAAGGGGAAATCGACAGTAACACATTCACAGTAGGGATCTTTAACATCCCACTATCACCAATGGACAGATCATCCAAAATGAAAATAAATAAGGAAACACAAGCTTTAAATGATACATTAAACAAGATGGACTTAATTGATATTTATAGGACACTCCATCCAAAAACAACAGAATACACATTTTTCTCAAGTGCACATGGAACATTCTCCAGGATAGATCATATCTTGAGTCACAAATCAAGCCTTGGTAAATTTAAGAAAATTGAAATTGAATCAAGTATCTTTTCCGACCACAACGCCATGAGACTAGGTATCAATTACAGGAAAATATCAGTAAAAAATATAAACTCATGGAGGCTAAACAATACACTACTTAATAACGAAGTGATCACTGAAGAAATCAAAGAGGAAATAAAAAAATACCTAGAAACAAATGACAATGGAGACACAATGACGCAAAACCTATGGGATGCAGCAAAAGCAGTTCTAAGAGGAAAGTTTATAGCAATACAAGCCCATCGTAATAAACAGGAAACATCTCGAATAAACAAGCTAACCTTGCACCTAAAGCAATTAGAGAAAGAACAACAAAAAAAACACAAAGTAAGCAGAAGGAAAGAAATCATAAAAATTAGATCAGAAATTAATGAAAAAGAAATGAAGGAAACAGTAGAAAAGATCAATAAAACTAAAAGCTTGTTCTTTGAGAAGATAAACAAAATAGATAAACCATTAACTAGACTCATCAAGAAAAAAAGGGAGTAGACTCAAATCAATAAAATTAGAAATGAAAAAGGAGAAGTAACAACTGACACTGCAGAAATACACAAGATCATGAGAGATTACTACAAGCAACTCTATGCCAATAAAATGCACAACCTGGAAGAAATGGACAAATTCCTGGAAATGCCCAAGCTGCCAAGACTGAATCAGAGAGAAATAGAACATATGAACAGACAAATCACAAGTACTGAAATTGAAACTGTGATTAACAATCTTCCAAGAAACAAAAGCCCAGGACCAGAGGGCTTCACAGCCGAATTCTATCAAACATTTAGGGAAGAGCTAACACCTATCCTTCTCAAACTCTTCCAAAATATAGCAGAGGGAGGAACACTCCCAAATTCCTTCTACGAGGCCACCATCACCTTGATACCAAAACGAGACAAGGATGTCACAAAATAAGAAAACTACAGGCCAATATCACTGATGAACATAGATTCAAAAATCCTCAACAAAATACTAGCAAACAGAATCCAACAGCACATTAAAAGGATCATACACCATGATCAAGTGGGGTTTATTCCAGGAATGCAAGGATTCTTCAATATACGCAAATCAGTCAATGTGATAAACCATATTAACAAATTGAAGGAGAAAAACCATATGATCATCTCAATAGATGCAGAGAAAGCTTTTGACAAAACTCAACACCCATTTATGATAAAAACCCTGCAGAAAGTAGGCGTAGAGGGAACTTTCCTCAACATAATAAAGGCCATATATGACAAACCCACAGCAAACATCATCCTCAATGGTGAAAAACTGAAAGCATTTCCACTAAGATCAGGAACAAGACAAGATTGCCCACTCTCACCACACTTATTCAATATAGTTTTGGAAGTTTAGCCACAGCAATCAGAGAAGAAAAAGAAACAAAAGGAATCCAATTCAGAAAAGAAGAAGTAAAGCTGTCACTGTTTGCAGATGACATGGTAGTATGCATAGAGAATCCTAAAGATGCTACCAGAAAACTACTAGAGCTAATCAATGAATTTGGAAAGTTGCAGTTTACAAAATTAATGCACAGAAATCTTTTGCCTTCCTATGCACTAATGATGAAAAATCTGAAAGTGAAATCAAGAAAACACTCCCATTTACCATTGCAACAAAAAGAATAAAATATCTAGGAATAAACCTACCTAAGGAGACAAAAGACCTGTACGCAGAAAATTATAAGACACTGATTAAAGAAATTAAAGATGATACAAATAGATGCAGAGATATACCATGTTCTTGGATTGGAAGAATCAACGCTGTGAAAATGAATATACTACCCAAAGCAATCTACAGATTCAATGCAATCCCTATCAAACTACCGCTGGCATTTTTCACAGAACTAGAACAAAAAATTTCACAATTTGTATGGAAACATCAAAGACCCCGCATAGCCAAAGCAATCTTGAGAACTTAAAACGGAGCTGGAGGAATCAGGCTCCCTGACTTCAGACTATACTATAAAGCTACACTAATCAAGACAGTATGGTACTGACACAAAAACAGAAAGATAGATCAATGGAACTGGATAGAAAGCCCAGAGATAAACCTATGCACATATGGTCACCTTATCTTTGCTAAAGGGGGCAGGAATGTACAGTGGAGTAAGGACAGCCTCTTCAATAAGTGGTGCTAGGAAAACTGGACAGGTACATGTAAAAGTATGAGATTAGATCACTCCCTAACACCATACACAAAAATAAACTCAAAATGGATTAAATACCTAAATGTAAGGCCAGAAACTATCAAACTCTTAGAGGAAAACATAGGCGGAACACTCTATGACATAAATCACAGCAAGATCCTTTCTGACCCACCTCCTAGAGAAATGGAAATAAAAACAAATATACACAAATGGGACCTAATGAAACTTCAAAGCTTTTGGACAGCAAAGGAAACCATAATCAAGACCAAAAGACAACCCTCAGAATGGGAGAAAATATTTGAAAATGTAGCAACTTACAAAGAATTAATTTCCAAAATTTACAAGCAGCTCATGCAGCTCAATAACAAACAAACAAACAACCGAATCCAAAAATGGGCAGAAGACCTAAACAGACATTTCTCCAAAGAAGAAATACAGACTGCCAACAAACACATGAAAGAATGCTCAATATCATTAATCATTAGAGAAATGTAAATCAAAACTACAATGAGATATCATTTCACACCAGTCAGAATGGCCATCATCAAAAAATCTAGAAACAATAAATGCTGGAGAGGGTGTGGAGAAAAGGGGACACTCTTTCACTGCTGGTGGGAATGTGATTTGGTACAGCCACTATGGAGAACAGTATGGAGTTTCCTTAAAAAACTACAAATAGAACTACCATATGACCCAGCAATCCCACTACTGGGCATATATCCTGAGAAAACCATAATTCAAAATGAATCATGTACCAAAATGTTCATTGCAGCTCTATTTACCATAGCCCAGAGATGGAGACAACCTAAGTGCCCATCATCGGATGAATGGATAAAGAAGATGTGGCACATATATACAATGGAATATTAGCCATAAAAAGAAACGAAATTGAGCTATTTGTAGTGAGGTGGATAGACCTAGAGTCTGTCATACAGAGTGAAGTGAGTCAGAAAGAAAAAGACAAATACCGTATGCTAACACATATATATGGAATTTAAGAAACAAAAATGTCATGAAGAACTTAGGGGTAAGACAGGAATAAAGGCACAGTCCTACTGGAGAACGGACTTGCGGATATGGGGAGAGGGAAGAGTGAGATGTGACAAAGCGAGAGAGAGGCATAGACATATATACAGTGCCAAACGGAAGGTTGATAGCTAGTGGGAAGCAGCCGCATAGCACAGGGAGATCAGCTCGGTGCTTTGTTACCACCTGGAGGGGTGAGATAGGGAAGGGGTAGGGAGGGAGACACAAGAAGGAAGAGATATGGGAACATATGTATATGTAAAACTGATTTACTTTGTTATAAAGCAGAAACTAACACACCATTGTAAAGCAATTATACCCCAATAAAAATGTTAAAGAAAATAAATAAATATAGTAAAATGGCCCTCAAAACAAACAAACAAACAAAAAAAGCCAGGAAAATTTTAGTGTAAAGTATAAAATATAAATCAAGGAGAAGCTATAGGTATTTCAGTTTGGATGCTTTTGATCACAAGTAACAGAAAGTTCACCTTAGTTTTATAGAATGAAAAAAGTATATTGGCAAAATGTTGGAAAAGTCTATGGGCAGGACTTCTGGCAGTTTTATGAGGCTCCTAGCTCAGTTTTTCTATTGTTCTTTCAACTCTGCTCTCCTCCATGTGCTGTAATTGTTCTCAGGCTGTTTTTCCTTATTGTAGCAAAATAGATACAGCAGTTATAGGATTTACATGAGTACTCTACACTTTTATACAAAAGTCCTGTGCTTCATTCTGACCCAACCTGAACCAATGTGGTTGTCAGGAGAATAGCATACATTTGTTGTTTTAAATTAGGATTATTGACTATCCATAGTTTAGTTTGGTATTACATAGGGGGGTGAGGTTGCGCTAATTGGATTATGCTTCTCAGGGATCACCCTTGTAAGGAAGGTCAGTCCCACCCAAACTGCATGACTGTCACACAGTTAGGGAAGGATAGAATGGATGCTGTGTAGACAAACAAGTATCCACTTCAATGCAGCATAGGAAATAAGGTCCCTGAATGATACATCCAAGAATCCAGCCAAAGAAGTTTCAGTTAATCCCAATCTGATCTAACTAAAGAGGAAACCTGGCTTTTATCAATATTATTAGCAGATGCCTAAGCCCTTTGCAAATAAATGGGCCATATTACATTTAGGCGCAATTACTATGAAGATGTTGACAAATTATTCTCAATTAAGTATGAAATCATTAAATATAATCCTTCAATATATTCTTAACTAAACAGAATGCACTAGTACCTATAACATGATCTTAATAAATATTTCAGTAGATGAATGTCATTTATTTTTTGAGTCTCACCAGTGAAGACCATCTGTTCCACTTTATTTCTTCCCAAATAAACTATTTTGTATTCTGTAGACATATATAATGGAGAATTAATAATTATCTGATCAACTTGAGATACCTAGAAAGACAATTTGTGTAATTTGAGAGTCTTAATAAACTCTAAGATGTTTATCTTTAATGATTTCCATTGAAAACAAAGCCTGAATACAGAATAAATCACATATAATATTTTTGTGGGATTTTCTTTTGACTCTGCGTGTGTGTGTGTGTGTGTGTGTGTGTGTAGTATTATTTTAGGACACTGCTATCCAAACAGGATACAATGCAAGCAATATATATAATTTTATATGCACTAGCCACATTAAAAAGTACAAAAGAAAGATCACTTAATATATAACAGAATATTTCCAAAATATTATTTCAACATTAATCAAATGAAAATATTAATGAGGTATTTTATCCTTTTTTGTTCTACTAAGTTTTCAAAATATGTCAGACCAGCCGCAGTTCATGTGTTCAATAGCTCCATGTTACTAGTGGTTATCATATTGTATAGGTCTAGAATTATTCACGTTTGTTCTCTATACAGTCCAAGGCTATTGATATTAGCCAAGAGAACAATGCACCCTGTACTGTATAGAATTTTCCTCAATATAATATCATTTTTTGATGCTACTTAATTTAAAGATATACTTTTCTTATTTTTATCCTTGACACATACTCTTACATAGTTTATTAATTCTATGTGCTAGGTCTTTGATGATCCATTTTTTAAATCCTGATTTTACCACCGTTTTCTTATTATCCTTTTATTTATTTAGAATTTATTGAGATGAATGCCAATGACTGCCTTAGTTCCACTTTATTTTCTCCCTTTCTACATTAATTTTGTCTGTATCCTTTTTTGAATTCTTTAAACCTTTTGCATTAGCTCAAATCAGCTTTCCTGTGGAATTTATGGTGTTCTCTTCTTCGGTGCATACACATTTTCTTAATAAGCACTTAAATCTAATGATATTTCAAAAATTCTACTCTCCAGCTTCATTGAACTTTATTCAGATTGTTCTAAGAAGCATTTTTGTGCACTGATAGTACAATAACCAGAGTAATTAATACAATTTCATATTCTTGAAAGTATTTTAAAAAGTCTCTTTATTTGGATAAAATTAGTTTATGATTAATATTACTGGGCTGGAGAGACCTTCAAGATGGCAGAGGAATGAGACGTGGAGATCGCCTTCCTCCCCACAAATACATCAGAAATACATCTACATGTGGAACAATTCCTACAGAACACCTACTGAACGCTGGCAGAAGACCTTCCCAAAAGGCAAGAAACCCCCCACATACCTGGGTAGGGCAAAAGAAAAAAGAAAAAAACAGAGACAAAAGAATAGGGACTGGACCTACACCACTAGGAGGTAGCTGTAAAGGAGGGAAAGTTTCCACACACTAGGAAGCCCCTTCACTGGTGGAGATGGGGGTGGTGGGGAGGGAAGCTTTGGAGCCACGGAGGAGAGTGAAGCAACAGGGGAGTAGAGGGCAAAGTGGAGAGATTCCTGCACAGAGGATTGGTGCCGACCAGCATTCACCAGCCCTAGAGGTATGTCTGCTCACCCGCTGGGGCGGGCTGGGGCTGGGAGCTGAGGCTCAGGCTTCGGTCGGATCGCAGGGAGAGGACTGGGGCTTGTGGTGTGAACACAGCCTGAAGGGGGCTAGCACACCACGGCTAACCTGGAGGGAGTCTGGGGAAATGTCTGGACCTGCCGAAGAGGCAAGCGACCATTGTTTCAGGGTGAGTGAGGAGAGGGGTTTCAGAGCACGGCTTAAATGAGCTCCAGAGACGGGCATGAGCCACTGCTATCAGCGTGGACCCCAGAGATGGGCATGAGACGCTAAGGCTGTTGCTGCAGCCACCAAAAAGCCTGTGAGCAAGCACAGGTCACTAACCACACCTCCTCTCCCGGGAGCCTGTGCAGCCCGCCACGGCCAGGGTCCTGTGATCCAGGGAAAAAGTCCCCAGGAGAACACACGGAACGCCTCAGGCTGTTGCAACATCCCGCTGCCTCTGCCACTGCAGGCTCGCCCTACATTCCGTACCCCTCCCTCCCCAAAGCCTGAGTGAGCCAGAGCCTCCTAATCAGCTACTACTTTAACCCTGTCCTGTCTGAGTGAAGAACAGATGCCCTCAGGCGACCTACACGCAGAGGGGGAACCAAATCCAAAGCTGAACCCCAGGAGATCTGCGAAAAAAGAGGAGAAAGGGAAATCTCTCCCAGCAGATTCAGGAGGAGCAGATTAAATGTCCACAATCAACTTGATGTACCCTGCATCTGTGGAATACCTGAATAGACAACGAATCATCACAAAATTGAGGTGGTGGACTTTGGGAGCAATGATATATATATTTTTTTTCCTTTTTCACTTTTTGAGAGTGTGTATGTATATGCTTCTTTCTGTGAGTTTGTCTGTATAGATTTGCTTTTACCATTTGTCCTAGGGTTCTGTCTGTCTGTTTTTTTTTTTTGATGTTGTTGTTGTTGTTTTTAGTATACTTTTAAGCACTTATTATCATCGGTGGATTTGTTTTGGATTTGGTTGCTCTCTTTTATCTTTAATAATTATTTTTATTTTAACTATTTCTTTTCTTCCTTTCTTTTTTTCTCCCTTTTCTTCTGAGCTGTGTGACTGACATGGTCTTGGACTTCCGGCTGGGTGTCAGGCCTGCACCTCTGAGGTGGGACAGCCAATATCACGACATTGGTCCACCAGAGACCTCCCAGCTCCACATAATATCAAATGGGGAATGCTGTCCAAGAGATCTCCATCTCAATGTTAAGACCCAGGTCCACTCAACAACCAGCAAGCTACAGTGCTGGACACCCAATGCCAAACAACTAGTAAGAGAGGTACACAACTCCACCCATTAGCAAAGAGGCTGCCTAAAATCATAAAAAGGTCACAGAAACCCCAAAACACACCACTGCACATGGTCCTGCCCAACAGAAAGACAAGATCCAGCCTCATCCTCCAGAACACAGGAACCAGTCCACTCCACCAGAAAGCCTATACAACCCACTGAACCAACCTTAGCCACTGAGGCCAGACACCAAAAACAACAGGAACTATGAACCTGTAGCCTGCATAAAGGAGACCACAAACACAGTAAGTTAAGCAAAATGAGAAGACAGAGAAACAGACAGCAGATGAAGTAGCAAGGTAAAAACCCACCAGACCAAACAAATGAAAAGAAAATAGGCAGTCTACCTGAAAAATAATTCAGAGTAATGATAGTAAAGATGATACAAAATCTTGGAGATAGAATGGAGAAAATACAAGAAACATTTAACAAGGACCTAGAAGAACAAAAGAGCAAACAAACAGTGATGAACAGCACAATAAATGAAATTAAAAATTCTCTGAAAGGAATCAATAGCAGAATAACTGAGGCAGAAGACCGGATAAGTGACCTGGAAGATAAAAAATTGGAAATAACTACGGCAGAGAAGAATAAAGAAAAAAGAATGAAAAGATTGAGGACAGTCTCAGAGACCTCTGGGACAACATTAAACACACCAACATTCGAATTACAGGGGTCCTAGAAGAAGAACAGAAAAAAGAAAGGGACTGAGAAAATGTTTGAAGAGATTATAGTTGAAAACTTCCCTAATAAGGGAAAGGAAATAGTTAATAAAGTCCAGGAAGTGCAGAGAGTCCCATACAGGATAAATCCAAGGAGAAACCCATGAAGAGATATTAAGCAAACTATAAAAAATGAAATACAATGGAAAAATATTAAAGGCAGCAAAGGAAAAACAACAAATAACATACAAGGGAATTCCCATAAGGTTAACAACTGATCCTTCATCAGAAACTCTGCAAGCCAGAGAGGAAGTGGTGAAAGGAAAGAACCTACAACCAAGAGTACTCTACCCAGCAAGGACCTCATTCAGATTCGATGGAGAAATTAAAACCTTTACAGACCAGGAAAAGCTAAGAGAATTCAGCACCAAAAAACCAGCTTTACAACACATGCTAAAGGAACTTCTCTAGGCAGGAAACACAAGAGAAGAAAAGACCTACAATAACAAACTCAAAACAATTAAGAAAATGGTAAGAGGAATGTACATATCCATAACAAATGTAAATGTAAATGGATTATATGCTCCAACCCAAAGACATAGACTGGCTGAATGGACACAAAAACAAAACCTGTATATATGCTGTCTACAAGAGACCCACTTCAGGCCTTGGAACACATACAGACTGAAAGTGATGGGATGGAAAAATATATTCGATGCAAATGGAAATCAAAAGAAAGCTGTAGTAGCAATTCTCATAGCAGACAAAATAGACTTTAAAATAAAGACTATTACAAGAGACAAAGAAGCACACTACATAATGATCAAGGTATCAATCCAAGAAGAAGACATAACAATTGTAAATGTTTATGAACCCAACATAGGAGCACCTCAATACATAAGGCAAATGCTAACAGCCATAAAATGGGAAATTGACAGTAGCACAAAAAGAGTAGAGGGGACTTCCCTAGTGGCACAGTGGTTCACAATCTGCCTGCTAATGCAGGGGACATGGGTTCGAGCCCTGGTCTGGGAGGATCCCACATGCCACGGAACAACTAGGCCTGTTAGCCACAACTACTGAGCCTGAGTGTCTGGAGCCTATGCTAGGCAACAAGAGAGGCCGTGATAGTGAGAGGTCTGCACACTGCTATAAAGAGTGCCCCCAAATGCCACAACTAGAGAAAGCCCTCCCACCGAAACGAAGATCCAACACAGCAAAAATAAATTAATTAATTAATAAACTCCTACTCCCAACATCTAAAAAAAAAAACACAGAATGTAAATGTTAGCAATCTTGACAGCATCAAAGTAAGGACAGAGGCTAAGAAGTAAAGCAAAAAATAAAAAATAAGAGTAGGAGACTTTAACATCCCACTTACATCAATGGACATATCATCCAAAATGAATATAAGGAAACACAAGCTTTAAATGACACATTAAACAAGATGGACTTAGTTGATGTTTATAGGACATTCCATTCAAAAACAACAGAATACACTTTCTTCTCAAGTGCTCATGGAACATTCTCCAGCATAGAGCATATCTTGGGTCAAAAATCAAGCCTTGGTAAATTTAAGAAAGTTGAAATCATATCAGTTATCTTTTCCAACCACAAAACTCTGAGACTAGATATCAAGTACAGGAAAAAATCAGTAAAAAATACAAACTCATGGAGGTTAAGCAATACACAACTTAATAACCAAGAGATCACTGGAGAAATCAAAGAAGAAATCAAAAAATACCTACAAACAAATGACAATGAAAACACGATGACACAAAACCTATGGGATGCAGCAAAAGCAGTTCTAAGAGACAAGTTTGTAGCAATAAAATCCTACCTCAAGAAACAAGGAACATCTCAAATAAACAACCTAACCTTACTGCTAAAGCAATTAGAGAAAAAGAACAAAAAAACCTGAAAGTTATGAGAAGGAAAGAAATCATATAGATCAGATCAGAAATAAATGAAAATGAAATAAAGGAAACAATAGCAAATATCAATAAAACTAAAAGTTGGTTCTTTGAGAAGATAAACAAAATTCATAAACATTAGCCAGACTCATCAAGAAAAAAAGGGAGAAGGCTCAAATCAATAGAATTCGAAATGAAACAGGAGAAGTAACAACTTACACTGCAGAAATACAAAACATTATGAGAGATTACTACAAACAACTATATGCCAGTAAAATGGACACCCTGGAAGAAATGCACAAATTCTTAGAAAAGCTCAACCTTAGGAGACTGAACCAGGAAGAAATAGAAAATATAAACAGACCAATCACAAGCACTGAAATTGAAACTGTGATGAAAAATTTTCCAGCAAACAAAAGCCCAGGACCAGATGGCTTCACAGGCGAATTCTATCAAACATTTAGAGAAGAGCTAACACCTATCCTTCTCAAACTCTTCCAAAATACAGCAGAGGGAGGAATACTCCCAAACTCATTCTATGAGGCCACCATCACCCTCTTACCAAAACCAGACAAAGATGTCAGAAAGAAAGAAAACAGTAGGCCAATATCACTGATGAACATACATGCAAAAATCCTCAACAAAATACTAGCAAACAGAGTCCAACAGCACATTGAAAGGATAATACAGCATGATCAAATGTGGTTTATCCCAGGAATGCAAGGATTCTTCAATATATGCAAATCAATCAATGTGATAAACCATATTAACAAACTGAAGGAGAAAAACCATATCCTCATCTCAATAGATGCAGAAAAAGCTTTCGACAAAATTCAACACCCATTTATGGTAAAAACCCTCTGGAAAGTAGGCATAAAGGGAAATTTCCTCAATATAATAAAGGCCATATATGACAAACCCACAGCCAACATCATTCTCAATGGTGAAAAACTGAAGCCTTTTCCACTAAAATCAGGAACAAGACAAGGTTGCCCACTTTCACCACTGTTTTTCAACATAGTTTTGGAAGTTTTAGCCACAGCAGTCCGAGAAGAAAAAGAAATAAAAGGAATCCAATTTGGAAAAGAAGTAAAGCTGTCACTGTTTGCAGATGACATGATACTATACACAGAGAATCCTAAAGACGCTACCAGAAAACTACTAGAACTAATCAATGAATTTGGTAAAGTAGCAGCATGCAAAATTAATGCACAGAAATATCTCTTATTTCTATACACCAATGATGAAAAATCTGAAAGAGAAATTAAGGAAACACTCCAATTTACCACAGCAACATAAATAAAATACCTAGGAATAAACCTACCTCAGGAGACAAGACCTGTATGCAGAAAACTATAAGATAGTGATGAAAGAAATTAAAGATGATACAAACAGATGGAAAGATATACCATGTTCTTTGATTGGAAAAATCAACATTGTGAACATGACTGTATTACCCAAAGCAATCTACAGAGTCATTGCAATCCCTATCAAACTACCAATGGCATTTCTCACAGAACCAGAAAAAAAAAAATTCACAATTTGTATGGAAACACAAAAGACCCCGAATAGCCAAAGCAATCTTGAGAAAGCAAAATGGAGCTGGAAGAAGCAGGCTCCCTTACTTCAGACTATACTACAAAGTTACAGTAATCAAGACAATATAGTACTGGCACAAAAACAGAAATATAGATCAATGGAACGGGATAGAAAGACCAGAGATAAGCCCATGCACATATGGGCACCATATTTTCGATAAAGGAGGCAAGATTATACAGTGGAGAAAAGACAGCCTCTTCAATAAGTGGTGCTGAGAAAACTGGATGGCTACATGTAAAAGAATGAAATTAGAATGCTCCCAAACACCATACACAAAAATCAACTCAAAATGGATTAAAGACCCAAATTTAATTCCAGATAGTATAAAACTCTTAGAGGAAAACATAGGCAGAACACTCTATGACGTAAATCACAGCAAGATCCTTTTCGACTCACCTCCTAGAGAAATGGAAATAATAAAAAAGAAAATAAACATGGGACCTAATGAACTTTTAAAGCTTTTGCACAGCAAAGGAAACCATAAGCAAGACGAAAAGACAAACTTCAGAATGGGAAAAAATATTTGCAAATGAAGCAACTGACAAAGGACTTATCTCCAAAATTTACAAGTAGTTCATGAAGCTCAATATCAAAAAACAAACAACCCAATCCAAAAATGTGCAGAAGACCTAAATAGACATTTCTCTAAAGAATATATAAAGACAGTCAACAAACACATGAAAGAATGCTCAACATAAGTAATCATTAGAGAAATGCAAGTCAAAACTGCAATGTGGTATCACCTCACACCAGTCGGAATGGCCATCATCAAAAAATCTGCAAGCAAAAAATTTTGGAAAGGGTGTGGAGAGAAGGGAACCCTCCTGCACTGTTGGTGGGTATGTAAATTGATACAGCCACTGTGAAGAACAGTATGGAGGTTTCTTTCATTTTTTTAACATCTTTATTGGAGTATAATAGCTTTACAATGGTGTGTTAGTTTCTGCTTTATAACAAAGTGAATCAGTTATACATATACATATGTCTCCATATTTCTTCCCTCTTGTGTCTCCCTCCCTCCCACCATCCCTATCCCACCTCTCTAGTTGGTTACACAGCACTGAATTGATCTCCCTGTGCTATGCAGTTGCTTCCCACTAGCTATCTATTTTATGTTTGGTACTGTATATATGTCCATGCCACTTTCTCACTTTGTCCCAGCTTACCCTTATAAGGCACCATTATGGAGGTTTCTGAAAACTCTAAAAACAGAACTACCTTATGACCCAGCAGTCCCACTACTGGGCATATACCCTGAGAAAACTATAATTCATAAAGAGACATGTACCACAATGTTCATTGTAGCTCTATTTACAATAGCCAGGACATGGAAGCAACCTAAGTGTCCATCAACAGGTGAATGGATAAAGAAGATGTAGCACATATATGCAATGGAATATTACTCAGGGATAAGAAGAAATGAAATTGAGTTATTTGTAGTGAGGTGGAGGGACCTAGAGTCTGTCATACAGAGTGAAGTAAGTCAGAAAGAGAAAAGTAAGTACCGTATGCTAATACATATGTATGGAATCTTAAAAAAAAAAAAAAAAGTTGTTATGAACAACCTAGTGGCAGCACAGGAATAAAGACACCCATGTAGAGAATGGACTTGTAGACACAGGGAGGGGTAAGGGTAAGCTGGGACGATGTGAGAGGTTTGTATGGACTAATATATACTACCAAATGTAAAATAGATAGCTTTTGGGAAGCAGCCATATCGCACAGGAGATCAGCTTGGTTCTTTGTGACCACCTAGAGGGGTGGGATAGGGAAGGTGGGAGGGAGATTCCAGAGGGAGGTTATATGGGGATCTATGTATATGTATAGATGTTTCACTTTGTTATAAAGCAGAAACTGGCACCCCATTGTAAAGCAATTATACTCCAATAATGATGTTTAAAAATAAAAAAATATTTCGCATACTACAACTAAGGAGCCCATGTCCTGGAACTAAGGAGCCTGCCTGCTGAAACTAAGGAGCCCAAATGCTGCAACTAAGGCTCAGCACAACTAGATAAATACATAAATAGTTTAAAAAAATATTTTCAATCCACCGTTGGTTAAATCCATGGCTGTGGCACCCTGCAGATGTGGAGGACCAAGTGTAATGACTAAAATAAAAAGTCGGGGTGTGGTGATATAAGCTCATTATTTAGAGACCTGGAGGAAAATACCAGTATCATCCCCTATGAGAAATTGTCCTGGCTTTTCCTGGGCAGGGGAAATTGTAGGAGAGAGGTTTTTGCAACAAAATTTGTAAGAACTATTTGACTTTTTAGATATGCAGACAACCTGTTCATCAGCATGTTCATTGATGGATAAATGGATAAAGAATATGTGGTATATTTATACAATGGATTGTTATTATTCAGCCATTATTAATATTATTCAGCCATAAAAAGGAATGGAATCCTGCCATTTGTAACAATACTAATTGACTTTGAAGGTATTATGCTAGGTGAAATATATCAGATGGAGAAAGACAAATACCGTATGATCTCACTCATACATGGAATAAAAAGTAAAACAATAACAAACTCATAGATAACAGAGATCAGATTACTGATTATCAGAGGAGAGGGGTTGGGAGGTGGAGAAATGGGTAAAGGGAGTCAACTGTATGTGGAGGATCATTCTGTAGTGTATACAGATGTTGAACTACAATGCTGTACACCTGAAACGTATATAATAAATAATTTAAAAGCAAAAAAAATATTAATGGGCTATTAGAACATATTTCAAAAACTGTACTGATATTAAAATGAGGTTCATGAAACACATGTCATAGGGTTGTATTTAGAAGACAACAGATGGAAGAACACATAACATATTCTGACTAATGACTTCCCCATATATATTTGCCTCCCTCTTTTCTTGTTCCATCCTACTGTCATTTTTTCATTGGAATAGGTTTGGCAGCAGAAAGTAGTAGTTAAAATTGTGAGCTTGAGTCAGTGTTGGGTTCTTAGCTCTGCCACTCATTAGCTGTGTGACCTTGAGCAAGTTTCTTTACTTATTATTAGATTCTTTGTATGTAAGTTAGGAATGATAAATTTAAACATTAATGAACCAAATATTTGAGCCAGGGAGCTAGAAAAAGAAAATCACAATGAACCAACAGAAGTAGGAAAGTTGTTTAAGATGAAGAATAATTAGAAGCACTCCCATAGAACTGTTAAATAAAATCAAAACTAGTAGCTGTGTCTGTGAAAATAAATTCACCCATCACAGTTCTAACCCAGAAAATAAATGAAAATAACACATAGTTGAGCAACATTAAAAATGAGAAATGGGGATATGGAGAATTTAAAAATTGAGAAACTAGTATATAGAATTTTATATCAAGAAATTTGCAAATCTAGATTAAGTGAAATTATAAAAAATAAATTGCATAGATTTAAAAAGCCACTCAGTAAGAAGCAAAACATAAAACCTTAATTGACCAAAAAAAGAAGAAAATTATAAAAATCGTGCTACCTCAAAGACAGTAAAACCAATGACTTTGCAATCAATTTGTATTAAACTTTCAAGGAAAAGAAAATTCCTGCTATTTTAACTATCCAGAGCAGAGAAACAGATATAAAAGTTCCCAATTCAGATCACCCATCTAGTAGAACTATGATACTAGATCCTTTCAAGGAAAGCAGACCAAAAACAAATTCAGGACCACTTGCATGTATAGATCACAAAATTGAATTTTTTCCCAGTTTTATTGAGAAATAATTGACATACATAACTGTATAAGTTTAAGGTGTACTGCATGATGGTTTGATTTACATTAATATATTGTGAAATTATTACCACTATAGGTTTAGCTAACATCTGTCATATAAATACAATCAAAAGAAGAAAAATTCTCCTTGTGATGAGAACTCTTAGAATCTACTTTCTTTAAAATGTTCCAATAGGACTCTCCTGGTGTTTCAGTGTTTGAGAATCCACCTGCCAATGCAGGGGACACGAGTTCAATCCCTGGTCTGGGAAGATTCCCACATGCCGTGGAACAACTAAGCCTGTGTGCCACAACTACTGAGCCTGCACTCTAGAGCCTGGGAGCCACAACTACTGAGCCCACACCCCTAGATCCTTTTTGCTCTGCAACAACAGAAGCCACCACAATGAGAAGCCTGGGCACCACAATGAAGAATAGCCTACACTCGTGGCAACTAGAAAAAGTCAATGCACAGCAACTAACACCCAACACAACCAGAAATAAATAAATAAAATAAATAAATTTATATTTTAAAAGTTCCTATATTATACAGCAGTGTTAACTATAGTCATGTTCTACATTACATCCCTAGCATTGATACTTGTTTTTCTTATAAATGGAATTTTGTACTTTTTGACCACCTTCCTCCAATTCCCCCTCCTCTCAACCCCTTCCTCTGGTAACCGCATATCTGATCTCGTGTTCTATGAGTTCTGTTTGTTTGTTTTTAGATTTTACATTAAAGTGAGATCATGATCCTATAGTATTTGTCTGATTTTTGAATGGGAGGATTTGATAGTGCAAAATATTAGTTTCCACCAATTTGATTCATAAATTTAAATCTAGTGCAATCCATACATTTAGTGGGATTTTTTTTCAGAACTTGATAAATTAATTCTAAATTTTATCTGGCAGAAAAGAATGTGTGAGATTAGCTATTTAAAAATTAATTAGATTAATGAAGACATGGGGCTTTTTCTAGCAGTTATCTAAATGTAATAAAAGGTACAATAGTTAATTTGATCCTGGAAAAGGAATAAACAGAAAAATCAATGGAATAGAAAAAGACCAGAAACAATGTTAGTTCTCAGAGCATGTGATAAAGATAGCATTTCAAATCAGCAAGGAAAAGTTAGATTTTTAAATATATATTGTAAAAATAATTAGCTATTTGGAAATAAATCAGCTGGAACCCCCACTTCACTCTGAAATAAGAATAAATTTCAGAAGGTAAACCTTTTAATGTATAAACAAAATATATAAGTGGAAAATATAGGGAAATGTTTTAGCGTTAGACTCAAGAAGACATTTCAAAACATGGTGTGAAACTCAGAAGTTTTAAAGGAAAAGACCAAATAGTTGAGGACATAAAGTTATATATTTTTTCTCACAGGCAAAATACACTGTATGCAGAGTTAAAAGAAATGGCAAACTAGGAAAATAGTTTCAACATGTAGGCCAGACAAAGGGTTACCTATACATGCTATATAAAGATATATCAAATAACTATCTCCTTTTAAGCTAAAATGCTCTGTCGGTAAGTGAGTTTTCTGTTTGTGTCATTAGACTGCACCCCAAGCTAACAGAGTGCAAAGCCTGAGAAACCTCTCCAGGGTAATTTGTCCTAGCCTTTTTCCTGTAACAAAAAAACATGCCTTGCTGGGGATTTATGCTTTATTCATTTATTTCATATGCCATTTACTGTTACTTTGTGTCCTTAGTTTTGCAGAATCAATGTTAAAAATGTTTCCACCTATTAAAAAAAAAAAGGTAAAAAACCCACAGCTGCAAATATAGCTTTACTGCTACCAGACAGTAATGGATTACCATGACTGTGTTATTCTGTAAATTACAGGCACATTTAAGACTAGTTATTAGCACATTTTAAAACTTTTTCAGAATTATACCTCTTTACTAAAGCAGTCACAGAAAGGATTTCAATCAGACAGCATACTTTTTTCAGAGCAGCTTTACAAAGACATAATTCAGCATCAAAAATAAACTATGCTGAGATCCTGCATTCCAACCTCTCAGAACCTGCTTCTTTCTGTGTTCACCAATGGGAAAATCTGTTAATCTCAACGTGGGAAACTTTAGAAGTTTCCTTGTCCTCTTATTTATAAAGAATTTTTCAACATTAATCTTTTAAAGGCAACTCCTTCCATTCTCTGTGTTTACTATATGTCACCCAGAAGTGATTTTAATGGTTGGAATTTGAGTTCCTAGAAGGAAATAATGGCTGGTAGGAAAGCTGTCTTTGGACAGATGTCAACACCTATTTATATATAGTGCTTAGTGCATCTCCTGTAAATAGGGTCTTGCTTTGGATTAACAATTGTCTACAAATTTGAATCTAGTTTATATATAAATAGATCAGAGTTATCAGTGGACCTGAGGGAAAATCTAATCATGAAAGGAGTCATTACGGGATAATTCTAAGAAATTTAGACTAGAGTCATTAAATAATTAATTGTCCCTATGAATAAAACCTACTCTAAGATTAGGCTAGTTTACTGATTTTGCATTTAGAAAAAAAATACAACATCCATTTCTACGTTTAGAGATATAATTTGCCATACTGCTAGTCTTATCATATACAGGCATGAAAATAAATTACTATCTATTTAAAAAGTGATATATTACCTAAAGGAAGTTTAAATGTATTAAAATGTATTCATTAAACAACCCTCTGGTATTAAAGAGCTTACAAAACAGGCACAAAATTTAAGGGATTTCCAAAAAGCTCAGAAATAAGGAGGAGCTTCAAGATGGTAGAAGAGTAAGATGTGGAGATCACCTTCCTCCCCACAAATACACCAAAATACATCTACACGTGGAACATCTCCTGCAAAACACCTACTGAATGCTGGCAGAAGACCTCAGACCTCCCAAAAGGCAAGAAACTCCCCACGTACCTGGGTAGGGCAAAGAAAAAAAAAAAAAAACAGAGACAAAAGAATAAGGATGGGACCTGCACAAGTGGGAGGGAGCTGTGAAGGAGGAAAGGTTTCCACACACTAGGAAGACCCTTCGTGGGCGGAGACTGCAGGTGGCTGAAGGGGAATGTTTTGGAGCCGTGGAGGAGACCGCAGCAACAGGGGTGTGGAGGGCAAAGAGGGGAGATTCCCGCACAGAGGATCGGTGCAGACCAGAACTCACCACCCAGAGAGGCTCTTCTGCTCACCCGCCAGGAAAGGCGGAGGCTGGGAGCTGAGGCTCAGTCTTTGGTCAGAGAGCAGGGAGAGGACTGCAGTTGGCTGCATGAACACAGCCTGAAGGGAGCTTCTGCACCACGGCTAGCCGGGAGGGAGTCCGGGAAAAAGTCTGGACCTGCTGAAGAAGCAAGAGACTTTTTCTTCCCTCTTTGTTTCCTGTGCACGAGGAGAGGGTATTAAGATCGCTGCTTAAAGGAGCTCCAGAGATGGGCACGAGCCGCGACTATCAGCGCGGACCTAAGTGATGGGCATGAGACGCTATGGCTGCTGCCACCACCACCAAGAAGCCTGTGTGCAAGCACAAGTCACTATCCACATCACCCCTCGCAGGAGCCTGTGCAGCCTGTCATTGCCAGGGTCCCGTGATCCAGGGACAACTTCCTCAGGAGAACACATGACACCCCTCAGGCTGGAGCAATGTCATGCCTGCCTCTGCCGCCACAGGCTCACCCTACACTCCGTCCCCTTCCCTGTCCCCCAGCCTGAGTGAGCCAGAGCCACCGAATCAGCGGCTCCTTTAACCCCATTTTCTGTGAGCAAAGAACAAATGCCCTCAGGTGACCTATATGAGGTGGCGGGTCCAAATCCAAATCTGAACCCCAGGAACTGTGCGAACAAGGAAGGGAAAGGGAAATTTCTCCCAGCAGCCTCAGGAGCAGCGGATTAAATCTCTGCAATCAACTTGGAGTACCCTGCAAATGTGGAATACCTGAATAGGCAATGAATCATCTCAAATTAAGGAGGTGGACTTTGAGAGCAAGATTTATTATTTTTTCCCCTTTTTCTCTTGTTGTGAGTGTGCATATGTATGCTTCTCTGTGTGATTTTGTCTGTATAGCTTTGATTTTACCATTTGTCCTGGGTTCTGTCTGTCTGTTATTTTTTTTAGTATAGATTTTAGGACTTGTTATAATTGGTGGATTTGTTGTTTAGTTTGGTTGCTCTCTTCTTTCTTTTTTTATTACTTTAAAAAATTTTTAATAATTAATTTTTAGTTTAATAACTTTTATATTATTTTACTTTATTTTATTTTATCTTCTTCTTTCTTTCTTTCTTTTTTTTTTCTCCATTTTATTCTGAGCCGTGTGGAAGACAGTCTCTTGATGCTCCAGCCAGGCATCAGGGCTGCACCTCTGAGGAGGCAGAGCCAAGTTCAGAACACTGGTCCACAAAAAACCTCCCAGGTCCACGTAATATGAAATGGCGAAAATCTACAAGAGATGTCCATCTCAACACCAAGACCCAGATCCACTCAACGTCCAGCCAGCTACAGTGCTGGACACCCTATGCCAAACAACTAGCAAGACAGGAATACAACCCCATCCATTAGCAGAGAGACTGCCTAAAATCATAATAAGGCAACAGACACCCCAAAACACACCATCAAACGTGGACCAGCCCACCAGAAAGACAAGATCCAGCCTCATCCACCAGAACACAGGCACGAGTCCTTTCCACCAGGAAGCCTACACAACCCATGGAACCAACCTTAGCCACAGGGGACAGATACCAAACACAACAGGAACTATGAACTTACAGCATGTGAAAAGGAGACCCCAAACACAGTAAGTTAAGCAAAATGAGAAGACAGAGAAACACACAGCAGATGAAGGAGTAAGGCAAAAACCCACCAGACCTAACAACTGAAGAGGAAATAGACAGTCTACCTGAAAAATAATTCAGAATAATGATAGTAAAGATATCCAAAATCTTGGAAATAGAATGGAAAAAAATGCAAGTAACATTTAACAAGGACCTAGAAGAACTAAAGAGGAAGCAAGCAATGATGAACAACACAGTAAATGAAACTAAAAATTCTCCGGAATGGATCAATAGCGGAATAACTGAGTCAGAAGAACGGATAAGTGACCTGGAAGATAAAATAGTGGAAATAACTACTGTAGAGCAGAATAAAGAAAAAAGAATAAAAGGAATTGAGGACAGTCTCAGAGACCTCTGGGACAACATTAAATGCACCAATATTCGAATTATAGGGGTCCCAGAAGAAGAAGAGGAAAAGAAAGGGACTGAGAAGATTTATCAAGAGGTTATAGTTGAAAACTTCCCTAATAAGGGAAAAGAAAGAGTTAATCAAGTCCAGGAAGCACAGAGAGTCCCATACAGGATAAATCCAAGGAGAAACACACCAAGACACATATTAATCAAACTATCAAAAATTAAATACAAAGGAAAAATATTAAAAGCAGCAAGGGATAAAAGAACAAATAACATATAAGGAAATCCCCATAAGGTTAACAGCTGATCTTTCAGCAGAAACTCTGCAAGCCAGAAGGGGGTAGCAGGACATATTTAAACTGATGAAGGAGAAAAACCTACAAGCAGGATTACTTTACCCAGCAAGGATCTCATTCAGATTCAACAGATAAATTAAAACCTTTACAGACAAACAAAAGCTAAGAGAATTCAGGACCACCAAACCAGCTTTACAACAAATGCTAAAGAAACTTCTCTAGGCAGGAAACACAAGAGAAGGAAAAGACCTACAATAATAAACCAAAAACAATTGAGAAAATGGGAATAGGAACATACAAATTGATAATTACCTTAAAGGTAAAAGGATTAAATGCTCCAACAAAAAGACATAGACTGCCTGAATGGATACAAAAACAAGACCCGTATATATGCTGTCTACAGGAGACCCACTTCAGACCAAGGGACACATACAGACTGAAAGTGAGGGGATGGAAAAAGATATTCCATGCAAATGGAAATCAAAAGAAAGCTGGAGTAGCAATTCTCATATCAGACAAAATAGACTTTAAAACAAAGACTATTACAAGAGACAAAGAAGGACACTACATAAACATCAAGGGATCATTCCAAGAAGAAGATATAACAATTGTAAATATTTATACAGCCAACAAAGGAGCACCTTAATATATAAGGCAGATGCTAACAGCCATAAAAGAGGAAATTGACAGTAACACAATCATAACAGGGGACTTTAACACCCCCCTTTCACCAGGGGACAACTCATCAAAAATGAAAATAAATAAGGAACACAATCTTTAAAAGATACATTAAACTAGATGGACTTAATTGATATTTATAGGACATTCCATACAAAAACAACAGAATACACATTCTTCTCAAGTCTTCATGGAACAATCTCCAGGATAGATCATATCTTGGGTCACAAGTCAAGCCTTGGTAAATTTAGGAAAATTGAAATCGTATCAAGTATCTTTTCTGACCACAATGCTATGAGACTAGATATCAATTACAGGAAAAAAATCTGTAAGAAATTCAAACACATAGAGGCTAAACAACACACTACTTAACAACGAAGATGTCACTGAAGAAATCAAAAAAATACCTAGAAACAAATGACAATGAAAACACGGTGACCGAAAACCTATGGGATGCAGCAAAAGCAGTTCTAAGAGGGAAGTTTATAGCAATAGAATCCTACCTTAAGGAACAAGAAACACCTCAAATAAACAACCTAACCTTGCACCTAAAGCAATTAGAGAAAGAAGAACAAAAAAACCCCCCAGAGTTAGCAGAAGGAAAGGAATCGTAAAGATCAGATCAGAAGTAATTGAAAAAGAAATGAAGAAAACAATAGCAAAGATCAATAAAATTAAAAAGCTTGTCCTTTGAGAAGATGAAATTGATAAACCATTTGCCAGACTTATCAAGAAAAAAAGGGAGTCGACCCAAATCAATAGAATTAGAAATGAAAAAGAAGTAAAAACTGACACTGCAGAAATACAAAGGATCACAAGAGATTACTACAAGCAGCTATATACCAGTAAAATGGACAACCTGGAAGAAATGGACAAATTCTTTGAAAAGCACAACCTTCTGAGACTGAACCAGGAAGAAATAGAAAACATAAGCAGACCAATCACAAGCACTGAAATTGAAACTGTGATTAAAAATCTTCCAACATACAAAAGCTCAGGACCAAATGGCTTCACAGGCAAATCTATCAAACATAGAGAAGAGCTAACACCTATCCTTCTCAAACTCTTCCAAAATTTGGCAGAGAGAGGAACACTCCCAAACTCATTCTGCGAGGCCACCATCACTCTGATACCAAAACCAAAGATGTCACAAAGAAAGAAAACTACAGGCCAATATCACTGATGAACACAGATGCAAAAATCCTCAACAAAATACTAGCAAACGGAATCCAACAGCACGTTAAAGGGATCATACGCTATGATCAAGTGGGGTTTATCACAGGAATGCAAGGATTCTTCAATATATGCAAATCAATCAATATGATATACCATATTAACAAATTGAAAGAGAAAAACCATATGATCATCCCAATAGATGCAGAGAAAGCTTTCAACAAAACTCAACACCAATTTATGATAAAACCCTGCAGAAAGTAGGCGTAGAGGGAACTTTCCTCAACATAATAAAGGCCATATATGACAAACCCACAGCCAACATCGTCCTCAATGATCAAAAACTGAAACCATTTCCACTAAGATCAGGAACAAGTCAAGGTTGCCCACTCTCACCACTATTATTCAACAGTTTTGGAAGTTTTAGCCACAGCAGGCAGAGAAGAAAAAGAAATAAACGGAATCCAAATTGGAAAAGAAGATGTAAAGCTGTTACTGTTTGCAGATGACATGATTCTATACATAGAGAATCCTAAAAATGCGACCAGAAAACTACTAGAGCTAATGAATGAATTTGGTAAAGTAGTAGTTACAGTAGCAATTAATGCACAGAAATATCTTGCAATCCTATACACTAATTATGAAAATCTGAAAGTGAAATTAAGAAAACACTTCCATTTACCATTGAAACAAAAAGAACAAAATATCTAGGAATAAACCTTCCTTAGGAGCCAAAGGCCCTGTATATGGAAAATTATAATACACTGATGAAAGAAATTAAAGGCGATACAAATAGATGGAGAGAGATACCATATTCTTGAATTGGAAGAATCAACATTGTAAAAATGACTCTACTACTGAAAGCAATCTACAAATTCAATGCAATCCCTATGAAACTACCACTGGCATTTTTCACAGAACTAGAACAAAAATTTCACGATTCGTATGGAAAAACAAAAGACCCCAAATAGTCAAAACAATCATGAGAAAGAGAAATGGAGCTGGAGGAATCAGGCGCCTTGACTTCAGACTATACTACAAAGCTACACTAATCAAGACAGTATGGTACTGGCACAAAAACAGAAATATAGATCAGTGGAACAGATTAGAAAACCAAGAGGTAAACCCACACACATATGGTCACCTTATCTTTGATAAAGGAGGCAAGAATATACAGTGGAGAAAATACAGCCTCTTCAATTAGTGGTGCTTGGAAAACTGAATAGCTACATTTAAAAGAATGAAATTAGAATGCTCCCTAACACCATACACAAAAATAAACTCAAAATGTGTTAGAGACCTAAATATAAGACCGGACACTATAAAACTGAGAGGAATCCATAGGAAGAACAGTCTTTGGCATAAATCACAGCAAGAATTTTTTTGATCCACATCCTACAGTAATGAAAATAAAAACAAAAATAAATAAATGGTGCCTAATTAAACTTAAAAGCTTTTGCACAGCAAAGGAAACCATAAACAAGATAAAAAGACAACCCTCAGAATGGTGCCTAATTAAACTTAAAAGCTTTTGCACAACAAAGGAAACCATAAACAAGATAAAAAGACAACCCTCAGAATGGGAGAATATATTTGCTAATGCAGCCACTGACAAAGGGTGAATCACAAAAATTTACAAGCAGCTCATGCAGCTCAATATCAAAAAAACAAACAACCCAATCCAAAAGTCGGCAGAAGACCTAAATAGACATTTCTCCAAAGAACATATACAGATTGCCAACAAACACATGAAGGAATGCTCTACATCATTAATCATTAGAGAAATGCAAATCAAAACTACAATGAGTTATCATCTCACACGGGTCAGAATGGCCATCATCAAAATATCTACAAACAATAAATGCTGTAGAGGATTTGGAGAAAAGGGAACCCTCTTGCACTGTTGGTGAGAATGTAAATTGATACAGCCACTATGGAGAACAGTATGAAGGTTCCTTAGAAAACTAAAAATAGAACTACCATATGACCCAGCAGTCCCACTACTGTGCATATACCCTGAGAAAACCGTAATTCAAAAAGAGTCATGTAGCACAATATTCATTGCAGCAATATTTACAATAGCCAGGACATGGAAGCAACCTAAGTGTCCATCAACAGATGAATGGACAAAGAAGATGTGGCACATATATACAATGGAATATTAGCCATAAAAAGAAACAAAATTGAGTTATTTGTCCAGAGGTGGATGGACCTAGAGTCTGTCATACAGAGTGAAGTAAGTCAGAAAGAGAAAAATACAGTATGCTAACACATATACATGGATTGTAAAAAATAAATAAATAAATAAAGGTCATGAAGTACCTTTGGGCAAGACGGGTATAAAGACACAGACCTACTAGAGAATGGACTTGAGGATACGGGGAGGGAGAAGGGTAAGCTGGGGCAAAGTGAGAGAGTGGCATGGACATTTATACTCTACCAAATGTGAAATAGATAGCTAGTGAGAAGCAGCCACATAGCACAGGGAGATCAGCTCTGTGCTTTGTGACCACCTAGAGGGTGGGATTGGGAGGGTGGCAAGGAGGGAGATGGAAGAGGGGAAAGATATGGTGGCATATGTATGCATATAACTGATTCACTTTGTTATAAAGCAGAAACTAATACACCATTGTAAAGCAATTATCCTCCAATAAAGATGTTAAAAAAACAAAACAAAGAGCTCAGAAATGAAGATGAGGAGTATTTTAATGCAATATTGGAAAAGACAAAAATTAATACAAAAATTCCATGATGAACAAAATATCGAATTTTTAAATAAAAGTTTAAATAAGATTTTTTGTAGATAATAGGCCCTCAGAAAGGAGTTCATTTGAGTCAGCCCTTTGCTTCTAGGTGAAACGACACATAAAATTATTGCATTTTGGTTCAATGGTTTCTTAAGCACCCTAGGACACAGAATGAAAATTTTTATTCTCAGCAAAGCAATATTGCATACGTATCTTAGTCTGTTCAGGCTACTTAACAGAATACCATAGACTGGGTAGCTTATAAACCACAGACATTTTTTTCTCACTCTTCTGGAATCTGGGAAGTCCAAAACCAAAGTGCCAACAGATTCCATGTCTGATGAGAGTCTACTTCGTGGTTCATGGCCTCTTGTCAACATGTCCTCATGTGGTGGAAGGGAATCCTGTTAAGTCTCTTTTATAAAAACACTTATCCCATTCATAAGAGCTCCACCCTCGGGACATAAACACCTCCCAAGTGCCCCATCTCCTAATACCAACACATTGGCACTGGGTTTCAACATATGAATTGGGGGGGGGGGACAATTAAGCAGTTTACAGAAATACTGTTTTTAAAATAGAGAGAATAAGTGTGTGCAATAAAACCAACTTTGTACAACTACTGTTATTTTGTGTTTTTCATATCAATCTTTTCCCATATATACATATTTATATTTCTGTAATTATGGTCATATATATCATTATTGTAAGCATTACTATATCTTTAAAAAATATAGCTTGGATCAATTAAAAATTACATTTAATGCTTTTGTTCTTCCAGTTTCATTGAGATATAGTTAACATATAACACTGTACAAGTTTAAAGTGTACAGCATAGTAATTTTAGTTATGTACATCATGAAATAATTACTACATCTCATATAGATACAAAGTAAAAGAACAAATATTTTTTCCTTGTGAGAAGAACTCTTAGGATATACTCTCTTAACAACTTTCATATATAGCATACATCCATGTTAATTATATTTATCATGTTGTACATTATGTTCCTAGTACTTATTTATCTTATAACTGGAAGTTTGACCCTTTGACCATCTTTATCTAATTCTCTCTCTCCCTTTATACCCACCTCTGATTTCTTTTTCTATGAGTTTATTTGTTTGTGAATCATAATTGACCTACAACCTGGAGTTCCTGGTGCACAACTTAGTGATTCGATATTTCTATACATTTCACAATGGTCACCACAATAAGTCTAGTTACCATCTGTCACCATAAAATGATATTACATTGTTAATTACTATATTCCTTAAATTGTACATTTCATCCCCATGACTCATTTATTTTGTACTTGAAGTTTGTACCTATTAATCTCCCTCACTTATTTCTCTCAGCTCCCTACTACCCTCCCCTCTGATAGCCACCTGTTTGTTTTCTGCATCTATGACTGTTTCTGTTTTGTACCTTTAGTCATTTTAATAATTTTTTAAAACTCTTATTTACCTACTATTACTATATATTTTTGTAAAAGCTACACATTTTTGAATGCTACTACTTTCCAAGAACTGTATTCAGGGTCAGCTACATAATTTTCAGAGCCTGGTGCAAAATATAAATATGGAATCCCTTATTCAAAAAGCAGGAAAAAATTCTGTGTCCTTTGTCTGAGGTTATCACTGCAAAACTGTTTTTCACCGTGGCTACACCATTTTATCTTCCTACCAGCAAGGTGTGAGTTCCAGTTTCTCCCCATCCTTGCCAATACTTCCTTCATTCTAGTGTGGGTGAAGTGGTAACTCACTATGGTTTTGATTGGCATTTCCCTAATGAATAATGGTGTTGAGTATATATTCCTGTGCCTATTAATCATTTGTAAGTCTTCTTTGGATAACTAGCTATTCAAATCCTTCGCCCATTTTTAAATTGGTTTCTTATATATTTTTGACACAAGTCTCTTACTTGTCTCTTACTTGTCTCATATTTGTATATGATATACAAATATTTTCTCCCATTCCATGGGTTCTCTTTTCACTCTCTTGGTGGTGTACTTTAAAGCATAAAGGTTTTTGATTTTTGAGGAAATACAGTTTATCTAGTTTAATTTTTTTGCCTTTGTTGATTGTGTTTTTCCCCAAATGACCAATCATTTTATTGAAACTTGCAACAAAGTTCAACTGTGATTTTGATGTTATACCTAAAAAGACATTGTCTAACCCAAGGTCACAAAGATTTACACCTACACTTTCGTCTAAGAGTTTTATAGTTTTAGCTCTTACAGTTAGGCCTATGATCCATTTAAAGCTAACTTTTTTATATGGCATAAGAAAGGGGTCCACCTTCATTCTTTTACATGTGACTATACAGCTGTTCTTCTTTGATCATTTTTTAGCTTGATATTGTAAATGTTGCTGTTATATCCAACATATCTCAGTGAGACATTTTTTAAAAACTTTACTACAGTGTTGTACTGGAATGTCGAAGTGCTAACAGATGCTAAGCTGGCCTCAAACTTTTTTCCTCCCTCCCATCTTCTAGTTATAGATTGATAAATGGATTTCAAGCCATGGCAAAAATGAGGTTGATGGGGTAGAGGAAAGCAGTACAAATAGCTGAGCACAGCCACAGAAGCTTGAAAGTGTCGAGTTAAATATCATAAGCTCCACGTTCTTTAATTCAGCCTTCATTAAATATTGAAACCAGTCAGAATTTAATTGCAAAAGTCAGAGCAATATCTAGAGATGTTGAGAATACAATGAAATGAACTAGCCCTTAGACTAGAAAATATTTATCAATCAGATGTTTTAAAGATTTGAAGAATGAAAACCTAAGCCAGTTTGGGACTGAAAGTTCTCTCATTGTATATATACCTATTCTTTATTTTATAAAACTAATTACTTTGCAAAGTCTACAAAAAATCTCTCTAGATTCTACTCTAACTTCATTTTTCCCAGACAAATGCGTGTAGACTGATATTTCATTGTAACTTTATTTGTATGCTGTCTATATTTGTGAATTTGAATCTTGTTACATGTTTGTTGTCCATTTACATTTCCTCTTTTGTGAATTTCTTATCAATATAGGAAGCTTCTTAACGATTTAACCACCAGGATGGAAGATTACAAAAAATTCTACCAGGATCTGGTGTAGCTTTACTTTTCATTACTCCTTGAAATCACTACCAAGGATTCTTTCTTTTCAGATGGTTTCATGGGTATTGTTTTTAAAGAATAAAGACTTTATTGATTTTGTAGAAATGATATATTCACATCATGAAAAATTCAAAGAACACAGAAAAGTACAGAGTACAAAGAGGTAACCCAAACTCACTCTAAATCCTACTCCCTTGAAATATCCATTATTAACATTTGGATACCAGAAGTCTTTTCATGAATATTTTAAAAGAAATTATGGATAGAAGGTTCCTGCAGCTTCAACTCACTGCCTTTTTCAATGAAGTTATCAAAAAGTTGTCAGTTTGATAATACAGAATGGACATAGACTAATACACAGATTAATGTGACTTCTTTATAGCTTCAAATAATATTTATAAGTTTTCTAATTAACAGCAAACATCTAGATAAAAAGTAAGCAGTCATCAGACATTTACAGCAATCTGGAGTCATGTAAGCAAAATGTCTGAATGGGTATCTGCACAGTTGCATTTGACTGTGTAGAAACATCCAGATAAATGTATTTGTAGAAAGATAGCATTCTTGAATATTGAATGTTTTCTCTTTATCCCTATTTTATCAAACTAACAATTTATCCTAGTGATAATTCAATTTTAACATGTATTCAAAGAAGGGCCTATTAACTTCCAACAAGAAAATAATGTGCTACAAATCATATTTTGTCCTATAGCATAGTGTCCGCTGGTTTGTAAAATTGTACATACAATCTCCCATGGAGGCATTGCTCAGTCTTAAATTAAAATAGCTTCACGCATCAAATGAATTTTCTGGAAACCACTTGCTTATATTTTTCTCAATCCCAAGAAAATTATGGGCAAAATAATTTATTATTAATAAGGCTGTGGGGGGGACCTTGAAGATGGCGGAAGAGTAAGACGCGGAGATCGCCTTCCTCCCCACGGATACACCAGAAATACATCCACACGTGGAACAACTCCTACAGAACTCCTACTGAAGGCTGGCAGAAGACCTCAGACCTCCCAAAAGGCAAGAAACTCCCCACGTAACTGGGTAGGGCAAAAGAAAAAACAGAGACAAAAGAATAAGGACGGCACCTGCACCAGTGGGAGGGAGCTGTGAAGGAGGAAAAGTTTCCACACACTAGGAAGCCCCTCCGCGGGCGGAGACTGCGGGAGGCAGAGGGGGGAGTTTCGGGACCGCGGAGTAGTGCACAGCGACGGGTGCGGAGGGCAAAGCGGGGAGATTCCTGCACAGACGATCGGTGCTGACCAGCACTCACCAACCCGAGAGGCTTGCTGCTCACCCACCGGGGCGGGCGGGGCTGCGAGCTGAGGCTCGGGTTTTGGTTTTGGACAGAGCTCAGGGAGAGGACTGGGGTTGGCGGCTTGAACATAGCCTGAAGGGGTTAGTGCACCACGACTAGCCGGGAGGGAGTTCGGGGAAAAGCCTGCACCGGCCGAAGAGGCAAGAGACTTTTTCTTCCCTCTTTGTTTCCTGGTGCGCGAGGAGAGGGGTTTAAGAGCGCTGCTTAAAGGAACTCCAGAGACGGGCGCGAGCCACGGCTAAAAGCGCGAACCCCAGAGACGGGCGCGAGCCGCGGCTGAGGGCGCGAGCCCCCGAGACGGGCGCGAGCCGCGGCTGAAAGCGCAAACCCCAGAGACGGGCGAGAGCCGCGGCTAAAACCGCGGACCCCAGAGACGGGCGGGAGACGCTAAGGCTGCTGCTGCCGCCACCAAGGGGCCTGTGTGCCAGCACAGGTCACTCTCCACACCCCTCTTCCGCGGAGCCTGTGCAGCCCGCCACTGCCAGGTTCCCGGGATCCAGGGACAACTTCCCCGGGACAGCGCACGGCGGGCCTCAGGCTGGTGCAACGTCACGCTGGCCTCTGCCGCAACGTCACGCTGCCTCTGCCGCCGCAGGCCGGCCCCGCACGCAGTGCCCCTCCTTCCCCCATCCCCCAACCCCCGGCCTGAGTGAGCCGGAGGCCCCGAATCAGCGGCTCCTTTAACCCCGTCCCGTCTGAGCGAAAAAACAGACGCCCTCCAGCGACCTACACGCAGAGGCAGGGCCAAATCCAAAGCTGAGCTCCTGTGAGCTGTGAAAACAAAGAAGAGAAAGGGAAATCTCTCCCAGCAGCCACAGAAGCAGCAGATTAAAGCTCCACAATCAACTTGATATACCCTGCATCTGTGGAATACCTGAATAGACAAGGAATGATCCCAAATTGAAGAGGTGGAATTTAGGAGCGAAATCTATGAGTTTTCTCCCTTTTCCTCTTTTTGTGAAGGTGTACGTGTATGCTCCTGTGTGACATCTAGTCTGTATACTCTAGCTTCCACCATTTGTCCTAGGGCTCTATCCGTCCATGACTTTTTTTTTAAAATTCTTTTTCTTAATAATTAAGTTTAATTGTAATAACTTTATTATACTTTACCTTCGTTTTTTCTTTCTTTCCTTCCTTCCCTCCCTCCTTTAGACAACGAATCACCCCAAATTGAGGAGGTGGTCTCAGGGAGCAGGATTTATGATTTTTCCCCCTTTACCTCTTTTTGTGAAGGTGTATGTGTATGCCTCTGTGTAAGATTTTCTCTGTATAGCTTTGCTTCCAACATTTGTCCTAAGGTTCTATCCGTCCTTTTTTTTTTTTTCTAAATATTTTTTAATTCAATAACTATATTATACTTTATTTTATTTTTACTGTATCATCTTTCTTTCTGTCTTTTTTTCCTTCTTTCACTCCTTCCTTCCTCCCTCCCTCCCTCCCTCCCTCCTTTCCTTCTTTGCTTCTTTCTTCCTTCCTTCCTTTCCTCCTTTCCTTCTTTCTTTCCTCATACTTCTACTAATTCTCTCTACTTTTTCTCCCTTTTATTCTGAGCCGTGTGGATGAAAGGCTCTTGGTGCTCCAGCCAGGAGTCAGGGCTCTGCCTCTGAGGTAGGAGAGCCAACTTCAGGTCACTGGTCAACAAGAGACCTCCCAGCTCCACATAATATTAAACAGCGGAAATCTCCCAGAGACCTCCATCTTAACACCAGCACCCAGCTTCACTCAACGACCAGCAAGCCACAGTGCTGGACAACCTATGCCAAACAACTAGCAAAACAGGAACACAACCCCACCCATTAGCAGAGAGGCTGCCTAAAATCATAATAAGGCCACAGACACCCCAAAACACACCACCAGACGTGAACCTGCCCACTAGAGAGACAAGATCCAGCCTCATCCAGCACAACACAGGCACTAGTCCCCTCCACCAGGAAGCCTACACAAACCACTGAAACAACCTTAGCCACTGGAGACAGACATCAAAAACAACGGGAACTACGAACGTGCAGCCTGCAAAAAGGAGACCCCAAACACAGTAAGATAAGCAAACTGAGAAGACAGAAAAACACACAGCAGATGAAGGAGCAAGATAAAAACCCACCAGACCTAACAAATGAAGAGGAAATAGGCAATCTACCTGAAAAAGAATTCAGAATAATGATAGTAAGGATGATCCGAAATCTTGGAAGTAGAATGGACAAAATGCAAGAAACAGTTAACAAGGACCTACAAGAACTAAAGATGAAACAAGCAACGATGAACAATGCAATAAATGAAATTAAAATCACTCTAGATAGGATCAATAGCAGAATAACTGAGGCAGAAGAACGGATAAGTGACCTGGAAGATAAAGTAGTGGAAATAACTACTGCAGAGCAGGATAAAGAAAAAAGAATGAAAAGAACTGAGGACAGTCTCAGAGACCTCTGGGACAACATGAAACGCACCAACATTCGAATTATAGGGGTTCCAGAAGAAGAAGAAAGAAAGAAAGGGACTGAGAAAATATTTGAAGAGATTATAGTTGAAAACTTCCCTAATATGGGAAAGGAAATAGTTAATCAAGTCCAGGAAGCACAGAGGGTCCCATACAGGATAAATACAAGGAGAAACACGCCAAGACACATATTAATCAAACTGTCAAAAATTAAATACAAAGAAAGCATATTAAAAGCAGCAAGGGAAAAACAACAAATAACACACAAGGGAATCCCCATAAGGTTAACAGCTGATCTCTCAGCAGAAACCCTACAAGCCAGAAGGGAGTGGCAGGACATACTAAAAGTGATGAAGGAGAATAGCCTGAAACCAACACTACTCTACCCAGCAAGGATCTCATTCACATTTGATGGAGAAATTAAAACCTTTACAGACAAGCAAAAGCTGAGAGAGTTCAGCACCACCAAACCAGCTTTACAACAAATGCTAAAGGAACTTCTCTAGACACGAAACACAAGAGAAGGAAATGACCTATAGTAGCGAACCCAAAACAATATATAAAATGGAAATAGGAACATACATATCAATAATTACCTTAAATGTAAATGGACTAAATGCTCCCACCAAAAGACACAGATTGGCTGAATGGATACAAAAACAAGACCCTTATATATGCTGTCTACAAGAGACCCACTTCAGAACTAGAGACACATACAGACTGAAAGTAAGGGGATGGAAAAAGATATTCCATGCAAATGGAAACCAAAAGAAAGCTGGAGTAGCAATTCTCATATCAGACAAAATAGACTTTAAAATAAGGACTATTAAAAGGGACAAAGAAGGACACTACATAATGATCAAGGGATCGATCCAAGAAGAAGATATAACAATTGTAAATATTTATGCACCCAACATAGGAGCACCTCAATACATAAGGCAAATACTAACAACCATAAAAGGGGAGATCAACAGTAACACATTCATAGTAGGGGACTTTAACACTCCACTTTCACCCATGGACAGATCATCCAAAATGAAAATAAATAAGGAAACACAAGCTTTAAATGATACATTAAACAAGATGGACTTAATTGATATTTATAGGACACTCCATCCAAAAACAACAGAATACACATTTTTCTCAAGTGCTCATGGAACATTCTCCAGGATAGATCATATCTTGGGTCACAAATCAAGCCTTGGTAAATTTAAGAAAACCGAAATTGTATCAAGTATCTTTTCCGACCACAACGCCATGAGACTAGATATCAATTACAGGAAAAGATCTGTAAAAAATACAAACACATGGAGGCTAAACAATACACTACTTAATAATGAAATGATCACTGAAGAAATCAAAGAGGAAATAAAAAAATACCTAGAAACAAATGACAATGGAGACACAACGACCCAAAACCTATGGGATGCAGCAAAAGCAGTTCTAAGGGGGAAGTTTATAGCAATACAAGCCCACCTTAAGAAGCAGGAAACATCTCGAATAAACAACCTAACCTTGCACCTCAAGCAATTAGAGAAAGAAGAACAAAAAAACCCCAAAGCTAGCAGAAGGAAAGAAATCATAAAAATCAGATCAGAAATAAATGAAAAAGAAATGAAGGAAACAATAGCAAAGATCAATAAAACTAAAAGCTGGTTCTTTGAGAAGATAAACAAAATAGATAAACCACTAGCCAGACTCATCAAGAAAAAAAGGGAGAAGACTCAAATCAATAGAATTAGAAATGAAAAAGGAGAAGTAACAACTGACACTGCAGAAATAAAAAAAATCATGAGAGATTACTACAAGCAACTCTATGCCAATAAAATGGACAATCTGGAAGAAATGGACAAATTCTTAGAAATGCACAACCTGCCAAGACTGAATCAGGAAGAAATAGAAAATATGAACAGACCAATCACAAGCACTGAAATTGAAACTGTGATTAAAAACCTTCCAACAAACAAAAGCCCAGGACCAGATGGCTTCACAGGTGAATTCTACCAAACGTTTAGAGAAGAGCTAACACCTATCCTTCTCAAACTCTTCCAAAATATAGCAGAGGGAGGAACACTCCCAAATTCCTTCTACGAAGCTACCATCACCTTGATACCAAAACCAGACAAGGATGTCACAAAGAAAGAAAACTACAGGCCAATATCACTGATGAACATAGATGCAAAAATCCTCAACAAAATACTAGCAAACAGAATCCAACAGCACATTAAAAGGATCATACACCATGATCAAGTGGGGTTTATTCCAGGAATGCAAGGATTCTTCAATATACGCAAATCTATCAATGTGATAAACCATATTAACAAATTGAAGGAGAAAAACCATATGATCATCTCAATAGATGCAGAGAAAGCTTTCGACAAAATTCAACACCCATTTATGATAAAAACCCTCCAGAAAGTAGGCATAGAGGGAACTTTCCTAAACATAATAAAAGCCATATATGACAAGCCCACAGCAAACATCATCCTCAATGGTGAAAAACTGAAAGCATTTCCACTAAGATCAGGAACAAGACAAGGTTGCCCACTCTCACCACTCTTATTCAACATAGTTTTGGAAGTTTTAGCCACAGCAATCAGAGAAGAAAAGGAAATAAAAGGAATCCAAATCGGAAAAGAAGAAGTAAAGCTGTCACTGTTTGCAGATGACATGATACTATACATAGAGAATCCTAAAGATGCTACCAGAAAACTACTAGAGCTAATCAATGAATTTGGTAAAGCAGCAGGATACAAAATTAATGCACAGAAATCTCTGGCATTCCTATATACTAATGATGAAAAATCTGAAAGTGAAATCAAGAAAACACTCCCATTTACCATTGCAATAAAAAGAATAAAATATCTAGGAATAAACCTACCTAAGGATACGAAAGACCTGTATTCAGAAAATTATAAGACACTGATGAAAGAAATTAAAGATGATACAAATAGATGGAGAGATATACCATGTTCTTGGATGGGAAGAATCAACATTGTGAAAATGACTCTACTACCCAAAGCAATCTACAGATTCAATGCAATCCCTATCAAACTACCACTGGCATTTTTCACAGTACTAGAACAAAAAATTTCGCAATTTGTATGGAAACACAAAAGACCCCGAATAGCCAAAGCAATCTTTAGAACGAAAAAAGGAGCTGGAGGAATAAGGCTCCCTGACTTCAGACTATATTACAAAGCAACAGTAATCAAGACAGTATGGTACTGGCACAAAAACAGAAAGATAGATCAGTGGAACAGGATAGAAAGCCCAGAGATAAACCCACGCACATATGGACACCTTATCTTTGATAAAGGAGGCAGGAATGTACAGTGGAGAAAGGACAGCCTCTTCAATAAATGGTGCTGGGAAAACTGGACAGGTACATGTAAAAGTATGAGATTAGATCACTCCCTAACACCATACACAAAAATAAGCTCAAAATGGATTAAAGACCTAAATGTAAGGCCAGAAACTATCAAACTCTTAGAAGAAAACATAGGAAGAACACTCTATGACATAAATCACAGCAAGATCCTTTCTGACCCACCTCCTAGAGTAATGGAAATAAAAACAAAAATAAACAAATGGGACCTAATGAAACTTCAAAGCTTTTGCACAGCAAAGGAAACCATAATCAAGACCAAAAGACGACCCTCAGAATGGGAGAAAACATTTGCAAATGAAGCAACTGACAAAGGATTAATCTCCAAAATTTACAAGCAGCTCATGCAGCTCAATAACAAAAAAACAAACAACCCCATCCAAAAATGGGCAGAAGACCTAAATAGACATTTCTCCAAAGAAGATATACGGAATGCCAACAAACACATGAAAGAATGCTCAACATCATTAATCATTAGAGAAATGCAAATCAAAACTACAATGAGATATCATCTCACACCAGTCAGAATGGCCATCATCAAAAAATCAAGAAACAATAAATGCTGGAGAGGGTGTGGAGAAAAGGGGACACTCTTGCACTGCTGGTGGGAATGTGAATTGGTTCAGCCACTGTGGAGAACAGTATGGAGGTTCCTTAAAAAACTACAAATAGAATTACCATATGACCCAGCAATCCCACTACTTGGCATATACCCTGAGAAAACCAAAATTCAAAGAGAGTCATGTACCAAAATGTTCATTGCAGCTCTATTTACAATAGCCAGGACATGGAAACAACCTAAGTGCCCATCATCGGATGAATGGATAAAGAAGATGTGGCACATATACACAATGGAATATTACTCAGCCTTAAAAAGAAATGAAATTGAGCTATTTGTAATGAGATGGATAGACCTAGAATCTGTCATACAGAGTGAAGTAAGTCAGAAAGAAAAAGACAAATACCGTATGCTAACACATATATATGGAATTTAAGGGAAAAAAATGTCATGAAGAACCTAGGGGTAAGATAGGAATAAAGACGCAGACCTACTGGAGAACGGACTTAAGGATATGGGGAGGGGGAAGGGTGAGTTTTGACAGTGCGAGAGAGAGTCATGGACATATACACACTAACAAACGTAGTAAGGTAGATAGCTGGGGGGAAGCAGCCGCAAGGCACAGGGATATTAGCTCGGTGCTTTGTGACAGCCTGGAAGGGTGGGATGGGGAGAGTGGGAGGGAGGGAGACGCAAGAGGGAAGACATATGGGAACATATGTATATGTATAGCTGATTCACTTTGTTGTAAAGCAGAAACTAACACACCATTGTAAAGCAATTATACCCCAATAAAGATGTTTAAAAAAAAATAAAAATAAAAAATAAGGCTGTGACTCAGCTTTTAAATATATATAATATGTATTATATATATTTCTTATTGATTTCATGCTTAGGAACAAAAAGACAATCATTAATGATGGAAAAGTCCTCAAATATCCTTCACTGATATTTAGATACTTTACACGTAATGTCCTTCATCAATTTAATGCTCCAACTACCACCCAAGGAAAATGGGGCATTTATTTAGTGAAGAGTATGCTCACTTACAAATTTTATGCCTTTTTCAGGTGAAGAAAGAAGAACAAAAGACTCCTTTGCATTCTCCCTACTGGCCTGGTTTCATTTGAATGTGGCAGGTCTGAACCTGGTAGAAATTATATTAAAGTAAGCCCAAGTTACAACTAGGTAGGAAATGCTTCTTCTCACTGAAGAAAGAGCAGTTTCAAACAATTTCTACTATTGTATAATATATTTAATAATAGTATCTACTTCATAGTATTGTGAGAATTTAATGAGATAATCCATATATAGCACTTAGAATAGGACTCAGTGCATAGTAAGCACTCCATAAACTTTGGCTATTATTACCCAACACTATACAAATAAATTGGTCATTTCCTTTTGAAACGTATTAGACAGTTCTAACTAGCGAGGTGCTTTTTGACCAATGGAGTAGGGGATAAAGTTCTATTTTGTATGCACACTCTTATTTTAAAGTTGCCAACTAAATGATTTGCACAGTGCCTTTGTTGATTCTAAATGTTATCTCTTTTTAGGATCCCAATTTCACTTTCTGGCAGATTTTATGATACCAACAACCAAAGTGTACACAAAACTCTACTAAAGAATAGCAAGGAAAGGACTTCAGTACAGGTAATATAACTCAGTGTCTTCATGAAATGCTTTTTTCTCGAAAGGTAGAAAGCCAGACTCACTGTGTTCCTTAAAACATTTCACTTATTCGTGTTTTCATGTCTTTTATAATGTCATTTGCCTCATCTGCATTGGTCATACCTCTTCTTTTCAACCATCCAAATTCAACCCAACTTTCTTTTTTCCTTAATGGGTCAAATAAAATCGAAGTTTATTTTTTGTTCAGAACAAATATTTCTGATTGTTGGGCATTCCTCCTTCAACTGGTGATTCAGAAACTCAGGTTTCTGCCATTGTGTGGCTCCATTGTCTATTGTCTTCTAAGTGTGGATTCCAAGATTTTCACCTGCATCAAGCTGCAAAAGAGCTATTAAGAGGCAGAACTGAGACACAACCATGAATTCCTGTTAACCAAAGATAGATTGAAACCTCTAATAAATAACTCTCATATATTTAAAGTGATATTCACAGCAAATACAAAAGTACAAAAACTTTGAGTCAAACAGACCTGGTTTTGAATCTGGACTCTGCGATGTGCTGACTATGTGACTTAAGCACAGCTATTTCTTCATCTCTAAATGGAACCTAAATTTCCCTCCTCACAGGATTATTCACCGATGCCTTGTAAATCTTGGTAAACGAACCTAGAAAATACCACCTTGACCTAAGAAAAAATGAGAATCAACATACGGTTTTTGTTTGGTGTGATTCTGAACAGGGTCTCTGAAAAGCTATAGAAGCAAAGTCAGCTTTCTTTTTTTTTTATAGATTTATTTATGTATTTATCTATTTTGGGCTGCATAGGCTCTTCGTTGCTGTGCGCGGGCTTTCTCTAGTTGCGGCGAGCGGGGTCTATTCTTTGTTGCAGTGCGCAGGCTTCTCATTGTGGTGGCTTCTCTTTGTTGCTGAGCACGGGGTGTAGGTGAGTGGGCTTCAGTAGTTGTGGTTCACAGGCTCTAGAGCACAGGCTCAGTAGTTGTGGCGCACGGTCTTAGTTGCTCTGTGGCATGTGGGATCTTCCCGGACCAGGGCTCAAACCCGTGTCCCCTGCACTGGCAGGTGGATTCTTAACCACTGCACCACCAGGAAAGCCCCCAGCTTTCTTAACAATGTTTGAGCCATGTAGTCATATTTGAAAATTGATTCCTAAAGAAGTTATTCAGAGTATCCTATCTGATTGAAGTACAATAGCAAGAGAGCGGTCATTCTCTGTGACTTACACCTGTGACAAAACTTTTTCTTTTTCCTCCTGGTCACACAGGTAGGCTACATTTCCCAGGCTCCTTTGCAGTTTCATGTGGCCCAGTGACTGAGTTCCGGCAAAAGAAATGTGAGCAGAAATGATGCATGTCACTTTCAGGACCTCCAACAAATCCTTCTCTGTACTCTACCCATCTTTAAAAGTGTATCTTAGCACTCTTCTCCTCCATGGAGCTTTCTTTGAGTAATTCAGTGCTACTTCTCAAAACTACTATAGCATTTGGTTTTTATTACACAATTTACGTCCTTGATCACATACTGCCTTTTATCATTCATTTTGCTTTAATTGTTTCAGGCCTGCTTCACTAATCAAAGTATAAGTTCCTTAAAGGCAAGGATCATATCTTCTAATTGCTTTGCACCTTCCACAGAGCCTAGCCCATAGTAGATTTTCAATATCTGTTGATTAAACTGTGCGACCTTGGACATTCTCTTCCCTTAATGATAATTTTCTCTTTATAGTGTTGCATAAAGCTGTCATAAGATAGAAACAAATGCATATGTGCCTGTATAAAGATAAAACTACCATGAGATAAGTGAATTTCAAAATGGAAAATTATATATTGCCAAATTTGTTTTAATGATATTCTCCTGCTTCTGTTTTGTCTGGGTTGTAGTTTTCCTGAATGATGAGGGTAGCATGAATTACTTTGACCTCTGATACAGTCTGAAAATTAGGCTCCACAACTTAAGGTCTTGTAAACACTTCTTAAAAGCTTACTTTCGTATTTTCTTGAATGATAGGTCACCACAGTAAAGCTACTGCTAAAGAAACTATATCGTGAAATTTTAATATCTCGTTCAATAGTTTGGTAGCTTTGGGCTATTGACATTCTAGGAACTACACTCATGTCTATTAAGAAAGTGATGAAATTTGAAACTGCTTTTTCCTTTTCACAACATGTAGCAATTTAAATCTGGTATATCAGACTTGTAATAAACCACACTCATTTTAATAAATTTTTTCTCTATATAACTAAACTTCTCAGCAGCAGTTTTTTATTTCTGTCATCTTTGTTTCTTATCAGAAAAAAATACTATCCATTTGTTCTAAGAGTGGTACAAAGACCTCCACTCTATTCAAGAATAAAACTTCCACAGTACAGAGTTACATATACTTTCAGTATTCTTACAGGTCTTTGCCTTAGCTATTATTTAATACATTATTCAAGAATCAAAGCACTGGGTAGGTTACTTTAAATGAACCACTAAGCTATACATTAAATATTTATTAGAGGAAAAATAAGGAAATACTATCATTTTTCTAGAATTATAACTTAATACAAACTCAATTTAGTCCACAATCATAATTATTAGAAATTCAAATGCCTTACATGCATATCTTAGAAAACATAATCTCAAGTATGACTTTTAAAGGGAGGAACATTTTCTCTCTTGTTTAAGTTAAGATCTTAGGATGTTCAGTTTCAAACCTTTGAGAACTTTTTAGTTAAGCACAGTAGCCTCATTTTTGATGTTGGAATCTGAGACTCCGAATGATAAAGTGACTTGTCCAAGATTGTGCAGCTGCATAGTTGCAAAGCTGAGACTAGAATCTACATGTTCTAATTTATTTTCTCATGCTCCTTCTACTATATAATATAGGAAAATCAAATTGAAGTGATTTAAAGCCCTTATCACTGTAACTTTCCCAATAGTCCTATTTTTACACTTTGGAGCAAGACAGAATTAAATATTTCTTCTCCAAATATTTGCAAATGAAGCAACTGACAAAGGATTAATCTCCAAAATTTACAAGCAGCTCATGCAGCTCAATAACAAAAAACCCCAAACAACCCAATCCAAAAATGGGCAGAAGACCTAAATAGACGTTTCTCAAAAGAAGAGATACAGATTGCCAACAAACACATGAAAGGATGCTCAACATCATTAATCATTAGAGAAATGTAAATCAAAACTACAATGAGATATCATCTCACACCAGTCAGAATGGCCATCATCAAAAAATCTAGAAACAATAAATGCTGGAGAGGGTGTGGAGAAAAGGGAACCCTCTTGCACTCTTGGTGGGAATATAAATGGATACAGCCTCTATGGGGAAAAGTATGGAGATTCCTTAAAAACCTAAAAATAGAATTACCATACGACCCAGCAATCCCACTACTGGGCATATACCCTGAGAAATCCATAATTCAAAAAGAGTCATGTACCACAATGTTCATTGTGGCTCTATTTACAATAGCCAGGACATGGAAGCAACCTAAGTGTCCATCAACAGATGAATGGATAAAGAAGATGTGACACATACATACAATGGAATATTACTCAGCTATAAAAAGAAACGAAATTGAGTTATTTGTAGTGAGGTGCATGGACCTAGAGTCTGTCATACAGAGTGCAGTAAGTCAGAAAGAGGAAAACAAATACCGTATGCTAACACATATATATGGAATCTAAGAAAAAAAATAAAAGGTCATGAAGAACCTAGGGGTAAGATGGGAATAAAGACATAGACCTACTAGATAATGGACTTGAGGATATGGGGAGGGGGAAGTGTAAGCTGTGACAAAGTGAGAGAGTGGCATGGACATATATGCAATACCAAACATAAAATAGATAGCTAGTGGGAAGCAGCCGCATAGCACAGGGAGATCAGCTCCATGATTTGTGACCACCTAGGTGGGTGGGATAGAGAGGGTGAGAGGGAGGGAGACGCAAGAGGGAAGAGATATGGGAACATATGTATATGTATAACTGATTCACTTTGTTGTAGAGCAGAAGCTGACACACCATTGTAAAGCAGTTATGTTCCAATAAAGATGTTTAAAAAAATTAAGAAAATATTAAGGAAAAACTGATTTCTTCTCCCACATACAATTGCTCATATAGCTAAAAATTGATGGTACTTTGCTCTCCCTCCTTCCCCCCATGTTTAATCTAAATACCTCCTATTCTTAGTTATTCTCTTTTGGACAATCTCTAAGTTGTCAAAATCTCTCCCAAACTAAACACACATTACATCGATGTGTTATGGACCTAACCTTCTTAATTTCCTCCCATGCTTAGATTTTTCTTCATTCTACAATAACATTTTAAAATAGGTATTATTGTTATCATCTTCATTTTATGTATGAGAAGATAGAGATTCAGGGATGTTAAGAAAGTTGTCTATGGTCATCTTGCGTTTAAGTTTGTGTACTCATTGTATATTGTTCTAGTATATTCCTAAAAATCCCTAAAAAACAATCGACAAACTTATTTATTAAGCACCTACTGTATAATAGATACTGCTATATCTACAAAGAAGTATAAACCACTTCCTCCCACTGCCTTCAAGGAAATTACATTCTAGGTGAAGTTACATAAAACATACAGATATAAAAATATCTCTTAGAATGCAAAAATTATAATAGAGGTTTAGATGAAGGAAGAAAGCAGGAAGAAAAAAACCCTAGCATTTAAACATTTTTATAATTTATCATGTGCCAGATGTTGTGTTGTTTATTTTTTCATACAAAATAAAAATCCTTACAAAACCACAATGATGTAAGCACTATCCACCCCATTTTAAAGTAAGAAAATTGATTCTGAGACTCAGAAGGAGACTGGATGAAGAAAGGTAAGAGATATACAAGGTGCAAGGTGTATTTGTCAGGTACAGAATTAAACAGTATTAACCAGAGGAAGTTAATATTGGGGAATAGCAGGAGATAAAACTGCAACCCATAGTAAGTAAATGAGTTGAATTTCAAAGGTGTTATTGCAAAAGCATTGGAAACAATTAGTTTCAATGTCATGTGCTCTAATACTTCAGTACATCTGAGTCTAATAAAGAGAGGAATCTTGCACCTCTGCTCTCAGCAATTTTCAATTTTGGTAGTGAAGGGAATGGAGGAAAGGAAGTATGTTAAAATGTCAAAAGAGACTTGCTTTACATGACCAACTGCAGTAGTGGGGTTCTATTTCCCTAAGCTCACCTGTCTCTAAAGATTATTACTGACATCCCCAAACTGGGGATCTCAGAGCACATGAACTATATATATATATATATATATATATATATATATATATATATATATATATATATATATATATATATATATATATATATAGTGTAATGACGAGTAGTACAGTTTTGGCTTGGGAAATAAGTGGTAATATAAATATGTTGATCTCATACACTAGTGAGGTAAGAGCTTTGACTTCTCAACAAACTGAGACTCTAACAAGTCAACCTATACTATCAAGGTCAGTCTTATATGCAAGCATAAGGGATTATGGCTTATGTAATGGAATTTTTTGGCCATCATGTGAAACTTATATCCCCAAATTTCTGCTGTGTCGATTTGTCAAAGTACTTCCCATTTATCATTTTAGAATCAATACCTTGTGTTAAAGCATTGTACCTACAATGTTACCCTAAAACTTTACCATAAAATGTAGTTGAAGGGGTACATCATAGATCAACCATTAAATTGTTTGCATGAATTCTGTTTTTAGATTATCTAACGAGGTCTAGAGATATGTTCTCCAACATGAGAACCTCTAGCCATGTATGATTTCCTTAAATTCAAATTATTTAAAATTAAGGAAAATAAAATATTTAGCCCCTTAGTCATACTAGCCCCACTTCAAGTGCTCAATTGACAAATGTAGCTAGTAACTACCATACTGGACAGTGCAGATATAAAATGTTTCCATAATTGGAAAAAAGCTCTCTTGAACAGTGCTGGTCTAATGGTAATATTTTGGGAGTAACAGAAAGTTGGAAAGGATCAGAGCCTAAGGATACATCCTGACAACAGCAGACCTGGGTAGGGTTCTGCTGTAAAGGATCCTGAATCCTGGGTTAAAGTAAGGTAGTTTAATGTACTAATCATAATTATACTCTCCTCTGGTCATGATTACACCCTTAACCTAGGCCACCATGTAAAACCTATTTTCCCAAAAGGCCGACTACCCAGAAACATCACTCTATTGCTTAATATGAACATCTTACATGTACAACTTATGGTGAATCCATAACATCACCTTCATGTTTAAAGCATATTGATTAATATCACAAATGTGTCAACTTTAAGGGCTCTCAGAGACAAATATTTAAAAACTAATAATTTTTACTCCACTGCAGAGTATACTCTGTGTTGTATAACTATTATGAGGCAAGAACTTAAACTTCTCAATGATTTTCATTAATGAGACATTACTTGTTGAGATGAATTCACAGTAAGTACACTGCAGTCACATTTTGTCCAGTGTTAACTTGAAACTAGGTGATATCTGAGAGCACCACATACATACTTAAATTTAGCATTTATTTTCATGTTGTTTGCTAGACATTAAATTTTATTTCTTGGAAGTACATGCATAGTTAACATTGCTGTCTATATCTATCTATCTATGAGATAATAAGGCTTTATTTACAATGTAAATAGATAATCTAATTACTCCTCTACCTTTAGTTGAAAATCCCTTCTCCTTTGAGGCCTGTAGTGTCCAGCCATATTACTGCTATCATCTTTTGCCCTTCCTTGCCATCTTCACCCACTGATCTATTAGCAATTTTTGAAGATTCTGGTACCTAGAGCACAATCTCTCTCTCCATCCCAAATACTGATATCATCACTGGTGACTTTAAAGTCCATGTAGATAAGTCATCCTAACATCACATATCTTCACCTCAAATCAACAGCTTTCATATCTCAGTCATTCATCCATGCCCAGAACTGCTTCACATTTGAACTCTTAAACTGCAATATGTCACTATTCTAATCCAAATCTGCCATTCTTCCAACTCACTTCCTTTCTTATCTAATCAAGAACTTTAGCTCCTCAACCTGTCCATTTTCTCTCAATGCATCAGCTCTTTTCAATCTTCAGTTCCTTTGCTATACATACAATATCACATTTCCCATTATTATTCCTCTTGCCATGTTCTATAGTCCTTCTATTGTCCTCACCAATCATGCCCTAAAATCCTCAGTTAGTTCTCTTATCTACTTTTTTCCCATTTACCTCCAGGTTTATGATAACTAATGGAGAAGAACACAACAGTGCATGTAGGCATCACTACAAATCCATGCTTGCTCATCTTACCGGTGCTCAGTAATAACTTTTATAATGTCACTAGTCAGCTCCTTATCTTGTTCTCCAGAACAGGTAGTTCAAATTATCACCATTTTAATCTATCCCTCTACATCCTCATTTTAATAGACTATTTCACATCTTATTCCACTAAAAAAACAAAAAAGTCCATCAGCCATGGACTCTTTCATCCTCCTGCCTGCCCCTGACAATCTTATCTGCACCTACTCTCATCTTGCCTTCCTTCATTCCAATTTCAGTAAAGAATGTGTCTGCATTAACTTGATAGGCTGTCATAACAAAGTACCACAAACTGGGTGGCATAAGCAAAACAAAAAAATTGTTGTCTCAGAGTTCTGGAAGCTAGAAATCCAAAATCAAGGTGTTGGCTGGGTTGGTTCCTTCTGATGGCTCTGAGGGAAGGATCTGTTTCAGGTCTCTCTGCTTGATTTGTATATGGTCATCTTCTCCCTGTATCTGTTCACATTGTCTTCTCTCTATGCATGTCTCTGAAAATCTCCCCCTTTTCTGAGGGCACTGATCATATTGGATAAGGGCCCACTCTAATGACCTTATTTTAACTTGATTACCTCTGTAAAGACCCATTATCCAAATAAGGTAGAATTCCAAGGTACTGGAGGTAGGGGCTTCAACATAAAAATTAGGAGGACACATTTCAACTCATAACAGTGTCCTTTCTCTTATTATAGCATACTGCTTGCATCCACATGTGTTCTGGATTTAATTCCGCTTTGCCTCTCCAATGATCTCATTCCATCAAGTATTCCTCTCTGTTCCTCGGTCTTCAAACCTCTTCTCTCACTGGCCCCATCATGAAAATCCTCCTTTACCATGTGTTGCTATCTAGCCATCCCTTTCTTTTTCTTTTTACCTTGAATTAAAACCTCTTCAAATAATGGTTTATATACACCCTTAGCATGTGTTCACCTTCATTCCCTTCTCAGCCCACTGGCTTTCATCCTCATTGCTCTACTTAAATTACTCTTGCCAAGGTCATAAGTGACCTATTTGTTAAATCTAGAGACTTTGCAAACAGTATCACAAAATTAATTCCACCTTGTATGTTAAGATTCCTCCATTGGTTTCCACATCACTTCTGGGTTTTCTTATATCATTATTACTATTCTTTCTCAAGCCTTTTTAGATTTCTCTTCTTCTACCTGTGTCTTGAATGTTGCTTATCCTTGGAGATCAGGCTTATTGAGATATAATTAGCATATAGAAAAATTTACCTTTTAAAAGAGTGCCTTTTAAAGTGTGCTGTTTTGACAAATGTATACTGTTGTATAATTACCACTAAAATCAAGATATATAACATTTCCTTCACCTCAAAAAGTTCTGTTGTTTCCTTCGCAGTCAGTATTTTCCTTCTCCATCCCTAGGTTCTGACAACCATTGATCTGATATCTGACCCTATAGTTTTGCCTTTTTTTTAAGGATATTATATAAATGGAATCATACAGAAGGTAGCTTTTTGTGTCTGGCTTATTTTACCTAGCATAATACTTTTGAGATTCATCCTTGCTGTTGCCAAGTAGTATTCCATTGTATGTGGATGTATCACAAATTAGTTTATTAATTTACCAGGTGATATACATCTGGGTTGTTTCTTATTCCACAGAGTTTTATTCTTGTCCCTATACTCTTTTCAGTGTATACATTCACTCTTGATTATTTTATTAGTACTAATGGTGTTAAATATTTTAACCTTTACAGTGCTGATTCCACAAACTGCATGACCAATCCAGATTGATTTCCCTAGCTAGCTATAGACGCCATATAGGCACTTCAACTCTTGTCCAAAATTGAATTCATCATCTGTTTTTTACAGTCATCCACCTATCCTACTCTCACCCTTATCTCAGCCTACCACCTACCCAGTTACTCAAAGCAGAAACCTGAGAGTTAACATAGGTTCCTCATGTCAATTAATGATGAAATCCTTAGTTGTGTTTCTCTTTTGGGTTTGATACAGTTTAGAGATTGAGCCACTCCAACTTTTTAACTGATATTCAAGTGGCAAGAACCTCCATTATTGGGAATACTTCTCAAGAAGTGATCATGAGGGATGTGAGTAACTGACTAGATTGTGTTGCGTCCGATTCAATTGCATGGGGTGAATAGATACTGTTTGTTATTACTTCAATCCTTAATAGTAAACTCGAGGATATAAAATCCCTAGGTTTCAACAGAAGGACTTCAACAGTCCTTCAACAGGACTTTTATCTGATAATATCATCTACCCAAGTTTAGAATATGTTTGAATCTGGCTATAGTCATTAGTGTTGTTTGCCAAATATGTCTGTCTCTCCATCTTTTGCACACAGAGTGGGATTGCACTTCCTTGTCTTCATGCACTTGGGTGGGGCCATGAGATTAGTTTTGGCCAATGATTTTGAGTCAAAGAGATATGTGTCACTTTCATGCCAAAATATTGAATAGTTGATGTGAGATTCCCCAGTGCTTTCTTTTACCCTTTGGTATGGTGACTAACAATGTTATGATGGCTATGCTGTCAGTCTGGGATTTTTAGTGACTATGATGATCAGAGACACCCCTGATCATCTGTACTGAACCTGTAGAATGAGTGAAAAATAAACTTTAGTCGTTTTAAATTAGGTTTGGGAATTGATTTTTGCTGCATGACAATATAGCCTATTCTGATTGATACCAGTTCTTTTTTCCATACTTATTCTCTCTGAGGTCAAGTCATATCAGTTCTGGGGAGAATGCAAAATATTATTGTTATTTAAAAACATTGATGATAGGGTGGTTGGAAAAAGAGAAAGTAGTTAATAAATTGTAAAAATATATTGGAGGGCTTCCCTGGTGGCGCAGTGGCTGAGAGTCCGCCTGCCGATGCAGGGAACACGGGTTCGTGCCCCGGTCTGGGAAGATCCCACATGCCGCGGAGCGGCTGGGCCCTTGAGCCATGGCCGCTGAGCCTGCACGTCTGGAGCCTGTGCTCCGCAACGGGAGAGGCCACAACAGTGAGAGGCCCGCGTACTGAAAAAAAAAAAAAAAAAAAAAAAAAAAATATATATATATATATATATATATATATATATATATATAGGAAAGATCTCATAGAAGGCATATAATAATCATAATAGTGATAATAATGACAGATAATACTGAGTGAAACTTACCACGTGATAGGAGCTGTGCTAAATACTTCACATACATTATGTTATTTTTCACAACAACCTTATAAGAAATTATTAGTACTATTATCATCATCATCACTTTATAGATTAAAAAACTGAGGCACATACAGTTTAAATGACTTGTACAAAGACACACATAAGGACATTTCAAAAGTTTAAAACTGAAAATCAGGCCCCATGGGTCTAAAATAGGAAGAAAACTTCACAAAGTTTGTAGAAGATTACACACGTTGCTCTGATTGTATTCTCTAAACAATTTTGTATTCAAAGATTAGACCTTCTGCAGAAAAGATGGAAAATTAAATTCAAAAAGCCTATTCAAGGACATTCAGATTCATTACATAATTACCACTGAAATTGCACAGCACCTCATAAAAAAAGGAGTTTTGCTACTAAGAGTTCAAAGAAAGCACAAGTATATGTGTAAATTCAGCATTTTAATGGTGTTCTTTTTAAAAAAAGATTTTTTGTTGTTGTTGCAAAACATTACATCAATGGGACAAGTTCTTATGTCTGTGTTATACCTGGTCTTTAAATGTACAAAATATCACATCCAACCTCTGCTTCTGTAAACATTTTAATATGACCAATATCATTTTTATTCATGTATTTCATAACTTGCTGATATAACAAGGCAGATTCTTTTAAAGTGTAAGCAAATTCATAAAGTGTAGTTATTTCAGAAATGCCATTAACTTATTTCAGACCATTATCATTACAGTTTGAATTTTATACTGTTAATAATAGGGAACCATTGAAAGACAGAGGCCTAAATTAAGGCAAAGGTACTTTGGACAGAAAGGAGTAGACATATTTGATATGCATTGGGAGGTAGAATGGATAAGACTTAGGATACAGAACAGGGAAGATTGAGTTGAAGGAGGAGGGAAAGATTGGCATGGAGTATGTTCCTGCCCACATATGATAAACCTAACAGAACACCATTATGGGGATTTTGAGGCAACAAAAGAATAGCATAAGAATATCTGGTACATATAGGGACAGATGGTGTATACCTGAAAGGGTTAGGGGCTGATGACATAATGTAGGAGCAGAGTGCTAAGAGAGAAATGGGAAGCTGTTTCCACAGGTTTTCAGAGGGTCAGCTTTATTGTTAGTTCTCATGTGGAGAAATTTGCTTGTCAGCAGATAGGTTTTACTACACAGAGGTAGCACAATTCATCTTTAAACAGGAGGTTCCTCTTAATTTCTTGTCCCTGTCACTTATTAAATAGCCCATTCACACTGATTGTCTTTCCTAGTCTAACATTTCTCTAGATTCTCTGTCAGTCTCAGTTGCATGGCTTCCTGGTTAGACATCTTTATGTCTACCATCTATCCGATCACCCAGTTTCACTCACATACCTCTACTCTCTGCTCCCTTCCCTTTTTTGTTGCTGTGATGAAACAAGCTAGTTGGATTAATTCATACTGGTCATGACCCAAATATTGCCTGGACTGCTGAAATCTGAAAATAAGTTTTATATTTATGCTATAAAGTAAAATGTGTATTCCAAACACAGCAGGTTACATTTTTTACATTTTCTCCCCAAAAGAAGGCTTTTTAATGCCTTCCTTGTAATGCGAGTGCTTTTTTTCTCTGCTGTAAAATTCCTTCTCCTCACTTTCCTAAAGAACTCCTGCTCACCTCTCAATAGCCAATTCCATTGTCACCTCTTCCTTGAAACCTGTTTTGGCTTTCGCTAGGCAGAATGATTAGTTCTTAATCTGTGCTTATAACATCCTGTGCAGTTATCTAAATACCTTATAATCCAGAAAACTGCCTGGTACATGCCCAATTAAACTATCTCCCTTTCTCTCCCTCTCTCTCTCTCTCTCTCATCACACACACACACACACACAATTATGTGCCCAATTCAAGGGTGCACAGCACAGAAAGAAAAAAAATAACTTCTATAATTCATTCAGCTTAGTCAGGAATCCAGCCTCGCTTCATTGTCATTTATTCATCTGAGATATATAAATTTTGAGGCACTGGGAACCTCATTCTTTGCCAGATTTTCTCCATTCTCTCTCTCCACCTTCTGAACCTGGCCCATATTAGTATGTGTTAAACTTCATTTCATGCATGTGTATTTATGGTACAGTCAAAATTAATAGCCATTCATCTTCATATGCCAATTCTACAAATCTATTGGTTTACATATCCATGCAAAATTCACAAGACACTCTCTTAACACATAACTTAATTCATTTCCCATATCGTGTTTTATTATTTGCCTACATCAGAAAGCCTATGTCGCTAAATAACTTACTCTGTGAAATTAGAATACATTTTTCTTTAACTGTCTGTTTGCCTCTGTCCTTTCCTCAAAATAATATTCAGCATCTGCTCTATCCTCTGGGTAAATCAACAGGCAAACTGACAAAACAAGACAAAAGTTAAATAATGATGAAAGTGATGTTCTTAGTGTTTTCATATAGAAAGACACGTTGTTATGGAAACTGTTTTTCTTTGTTTCTCTTCATAACAAAAATCATTTCAACAATATGGGATATTGTATGTCTTGGCATCATGAGGAAAAGGGCAGGTGTATGTTTTTGAAAGTCAGGTATTGAAAGGAGAAAAATGTGTTAGCATACTCCTCTGACTAGTTAGCTGTCCCATTTGGCATGAGTGTGCTTATGCTAAACAGTTTCATAATGTTATTTGGTAAAATTATGTGAGAGAAATATCTAGCTTGAAGAGCATTAGGATTTATATTGTTTAATGGAAGGCTTCTTTTTTAAATGTATTAGGATAGAACTTAGAGAAGACAACTTAGAAATAAAGAACTTAGAAGTATGTGTCTAACTTTGTCTGGCATACCACACTATGGGTCAGTTCATTCACCACCAAATATCTGAAAGAAAACTGAAAACAAAAATAATTTATCTAGATTTTGATGTCAGGTAGGAAACACTTGCTATTTTTAAGGCACACGTGATTTTCGATATTGCTTTCCAACTTACAGTCCTTGTTCCCTATGACAGAGAGCAATTAACATTGTCACTAGTAGCTTTTCCTCTCTGGGAGCCACTCCCCACTGCTGTAAGATTCAACATGTTCTCCAACTCTGTCTAGCCTTCTTTTCCTAGGAGAGTTAGATTTCTAGATATAAATTATAGGGTAAAGAAAGTCCCTACAGTGCACTCTGCACATTGAAGAACAAAGTTCCCATTGTAAAGCCTTAAGTCAAGTTCAATGATGCATTCCTGTAGAGACCAAATATTTTTGAAGGCAAAAAAGACAATTCTCTAATTCCACATGAAATAAATGTTTCAAAAAGGGGTGAAGCTCTTTCAGGTATCAGAGAAAATGTGGAGTCAACAGGGGAAAGGTGGAGTCAAGCAAATGGTCTTGGCACTCTGAGAATAAAAATGTATCAGATCAGTATCAATCATTTGGAGAACTTTCTCCATAATAGAGTATTCAGGGCTACTAGACCACCTTTGCTTAACACTGTCTGAGCCATGGAACCACAATTCTATGTCTCATTTGCCTGACCTTATTCTCAGCCTACCTTGGCCATTTCCCTCCAACCATCAACAACTTCTGTATTAACACAGCTATCTCAATCAGTGCCCTTCCTGACTAGCCAGCTCAAGGTTTAAGGTAGTGAGGCTCTCTATCTGATCTGCCCTTGAATTATTCTTTGCTGATTTCTAGACTCCTGTTTTCAACTACTTCTATCCTGAGATCCCTGAACTAGGAAACCAATCCCTAGGTTGTTACCACATGGCCCATCATTTCAGCAGCAAGCCACAATATTCTGTCTTTCATACCTTGCTTGATCTAAATAAAACAAAGAGACAATAAACAACAATACCAACAAAATCATTGATGCTAATACATTGGATAATTTGCACCTAAAAGGAACTTTTCCTGTGCTAAACTTCTGAATTACATTTTCTGTTATTGATACCTGAAGAAGATTCTAACAACATTCTGCACACATGTATTACTTTTGGGTTTTGAATAATCAAAAGATACCTTTTGTGACTGGACATTACCTTTCTATTAAAGAAAACACTAAAAGTTGAAGTAGAGTGGTAGACAAACAGAAGCTTTATTTCTGCAACACTACATGGTGCCCTTTCAAGTGTGTAAATATTTTTGTCAGCAGTGTCTTGAAACAAATGTGGTCATGTACTTTCACAGTGCTATAGTTTTGGCCACACAAGCATACCTTAATTGTGCCTTTTTAAAAAGATATAATTCACATAACATAATATACCATTGTAAATTGTAGGATTCAGTGGTTTAGTATATTAAAAATGTATAGCTATCACCACCATCTAATTACAGAACATTTTCCACATCCAAAAAAGAAATATCTTGCCCATTATCAGTGACTCCTTTCCCTATCTTCCCCCTTCCAAGCCCGTGAAAACCACTAGTCTACTTTCTATCCATATGGATTTGTCTTTTTCAAATATTTCATATAAAAATATTTATACAATATGTGACATTTTGAGTCCAGTTTCTTTCACTTGAAATAATGTTTTCAAGGTTCATTCATGCTATAGCACATATCAATACTGTTTTTTCCCTTTTTATGGCAGAATAATATACCATTGTGTAGATATACCACATTTGTTTATCTAGTCATCATTGGATGGACATTTAGATTGTTTCCGTGTTTTGGCAGTTTTCAATAATGCTTCTATGAACATTCACGTACAAGTATGTGTGAACACATTTTTAATTCCCTTGGGTATATATATATATATATATATATATATATATATATATATATATATATACTGGGTAGCTGGGTCACATGATATATTTGTGTTTAACTTTTAGAGGAATTGCTGAACATTATTACATAGTGGCGGCAACATTTCACAATGACACCAGAAATGTATGAGGATTCCAATTTCTTCACATCTTTGCCAAAACTTGTTTTCAGTTTTTAAAATTGTAGCCATCCTACTGGGCATGAAGTGATATCTCATTCTAGTTTTGATTTACATATCCCTGATGACTAGTGATGAGAATCTTTTCCTGTGCTTATTGTCCATTTGTATAAATTCTTTGGAGAAATGTCTATTAAATCCTTTGCCCCCTTTATAATTTAATTGTCTTTTTATTGTTGAGTTGTAAGAGTCCTTTATTCATTCTGGATGGTAGTTCTTTATCAGATATATAAATTTCACATATTTTCTCCCATTCTATGGGTCGTCTTTTCAATTTTTTCGTAGTGTATTTGGATGCATAAAAGTTTTTAATTTTGATTAAGTCTAATTTATCAATCTTTTTGTTTTGTTGCTTATGCTCTAGGTGTCATATCTTAGAAAGCATTGCCTAATACAGGGTAAAGAAGATTTACTGCTTTATTTCCCCACAAGTTTTATAGTTTTACCTCTTACATTTATGCCTATGATCCATTTTGAGTTGATTTTTATGTATCGTGTGAAGAGAGCAAAGTCATACTTTTCCATGTGAATATCCAATTATTCCAATAACATTTGTTGGAAAGACTAAATCTTTCCCCATTGAATGGTCTTGGCACCCTTTTTGAAAATCAGTTAACCCAGATAAATGAATTTATTTCTGAACTCGTAATTATATTCCATTGATCTGTATGCCTCTCCTTATGCCAGTGCCACACTGTCTTGATTGCTGTAACTTTGTAGTAAGTTTCAAAATTGGGAAATATGAGTCCTCCACTTTTGCTGTCCTTTTTCAAGATTTTTTTTTGTTATAGTGGATCACTCGCATTTCCGTATGAACTTAAGGATCAATTTGTTAATTTTTGAAAAATAGCAATTGGAATTTAGATAGAGATTACATTGACTCTGTAGACCAATTTGGGGAACATTGCCAGCTTAATATTAAGTCTTCCAAACCAGGAACACAGATTATCTTTATATTAACTTAGGTTTTCTCTAATTTATTTCAATAATGTTTTGTAGTTGTCTTCTCCTTCTATGACTCTCATATCACATATTTTGGTGTTCTTAGTGAGGTCTCATAAGTCTCTTAAACTTTCTTCACTCTTTTTCATTTTTTGTTTTCTTTTTGTTCCTATTATTGGATAATTTCAAATGACCTATCTTCGAGTTCACTGATCCTTTCTTTTGCTTGATCTAGTTTAGCTTTGAGCCCCTCTAGTGAATTTGTCAGTTCAGTTATTGTATTCTTTAGCTCCAAGATTTCTGTTTATTACTTTTGAAATATTTTCTGTCACTTTGTTGACATTCTCACTTTGTTCCTGCATGTTCTCCTGATTTTGTTGAGCATCTTTATGATGGTTATTTTGAATTCTATGTGAGGTAAATCATGTATCTCCATTTCATTAGGGTTGGGTTCTAGAGAATTATCTTGTCTGTTTGTTTAGAACGTATTTCCAGTAGCCCCTGTAGTGAGGGGCTACTACAAATACCTTCATACTACTCCAAACTGCTGTATTTGTTCTCAGTGGTGTTTAGGTATCTAGAATATGCTCGGTTTCATCAGCACTCTGAGACAGGTGAAACAGAACCAGTGCCTTTGGCAGCCCCCAGTAATTTGGAACATTGGATATGCAGTCCAACTCTTTCTCTCCCCAAAGAGAAGTTGGGAGCTAGGTGTTTCCTCTCGATCATATGGTACTGTGCCAAGGATAGGGATTATGGTAAGAGTATATTTTCCTACTGGCTTTGATGTGACTAGTTTCATGCTTGCCCAGGGTGTAGAAACTTCTCAACTAGATTCTGGACTTCTCACAAAAGGAATTTGTTCATTTATTGTTGTTTCAGTGTGCCTATGAGGGAAAGTGGGGTCTAGGGTTTCTACCATTTTGACATCACCCGCCATTTATTCTTTTTTAATGTAGACATTTACAGCTATACATTTCCCTGGAAGCATAGTTCTCTCTGATTCCCATTTGTTTTAGTATGTTATGATTTCATATTTATACTTCTCTAAGTTCTTTTTTTTCTAATTTTACATGTAATTTATTTTACCCATTTGTTATTTAGGAATGTGTTGTTACATTTCCACATATTTATGAATTTCCAAAATTTCCTTCTGTTATTGATTTCTAATTGCATTCTGTTCTGGTTGAAGAACATACTTCGTGTGATTCCAATCTTTTAAAATTTATTGTGACTTTTTTATGACCTGACATATGGTCTATCCATATGTTACATAGTAAACTGTTCCATGAACAATTAAGAATACTATGTATTCTGCTGTTTGTGGGTAGAGAGTTCTATAGATGTCTGTTAGGGCTAGGTTGGTTGATTTATAGTGTTCAAATCTTATATTTCCTTGTTGATCTTCTGATTATTTTTCTATCCATTATTGAAAGTACATTATTGATGTGCCCAATAATTATTGTTAAACTTCATTTACGTTCGTTTTTATTTCATGTATTTTAGGGCTCTATAGTTAGGTTCACACATGTTTAGAATTGTGGTTTTTTTCGGCCTTTTTTTGATTATAAAATGTCCCTTTTGTTTCTAATAACAAATTTTGTCTTAAATTCTACTTTAAACTAATTTTTATTAGAGTATAGTTGATTTACAATGTTGTGTTAATTTCTGCTGTACAGCAAAGTGAATCAGTTATACATATACATATATCCACTCTTTTTTAGATTCTTTTCCCTTATAGGTCATTACAGGGTACTGAGTAGAGCTCCCTGTGCTATACAGTAGGTCCTTATTAGTTATCTATTCTGTATATAGTAGTGTGTATATGTCAACCCCAATCTCCCAATTCATCCCACTCCCTCTTTCCCCCTTGATAACCATGTTTGTTTTCTACATCTGTGACTCTATTTCTGTTTTGCAAATAAGTTCATTTGTACCATTTTTTAAGATTCCACATATAAGTGAAATCATATGATATTTGTCTTTGTCTGACTTACTTCACTCAGTATGACAATCTGTAGGTCCATCCATGTCAGTACAAATGGCGTTATTTTGTTCTTTCTTTATGGCTGAGTAATATTCTATTGTATATATCTACCACATCTTGATATTTGTATAGCCACTCCACCTCTATTTCAGGTACTGTTATCAAAACATATATTTTTCCATCCATTGTTAGTAGGGTGCAGAGGTGGTATGACTGCTTGGATTGTGGGAACACTGGTGGTACCAAATGTGCAGGGAAGCTGGTGGCCATGGGCACAAGAAATATGGCCCTAGTGAGGGCCTTTTCTGGCACCCAGTGTAAGGCACGTGAGGGCCAGCACTGGCTGGGGTTTTTCTGGCACCCAACAGCAGGCACGTGAGGGCCAGCCCTGAGGGGGCTTCTTTTATTGTCATTGGTAGGCAAGAGAGAGGTTACAATAGTGGCTCCTCCCCCTGCATGTGACTCAGCAGCAGCACCCTGCCTCCATCTCAGTCCAGTCTTCCTCCACAGGCACTCCCTGCTGCTGATTTCCTCCCTCCCATCCCTCTAGTCTATCTTCCCACAGCCAACAGCAGCCCCAACTCTGGACCTGTTCTTCAATCCCCACGCGCTAGCTCCCAGCCCCCTTGCACATATGTGAACACACGTCCCAGTCCAGGGCACGTAGGGCTGTGGTACAGACCAACTGTGTATTTCTCACTCTGTCCCATCTGCCACAGATCAGCCGTTTCACCCTCTTCCAACGGCCTCAAATGCTTCCCTTCTGTCCCAAACGATTTCCCTGTCAGAGCGGGGTTTCCCCGAATTTGGGAATCTCTCCTCTGCTTCAGCTTCCCCGCCCCGGTGTGCAGGTCCCATCCCTCTTCCTCTCCTCCTCCTTTTCCCTTCTTTTTTTTCCGTCCTACCCAGTTATGCAGGGATCTTTATAGTCCTTTCTGGTGTCCAATCTTTTGCTAGTTTTCAGCCAGTGTTCTGTGAGAATTGTTGCATCTATAGATGTATTCCTGATGCATCCATGGAGAGATGAACTGCACATCCACCTACTCGGCTATCTTAAATCCTCTCTCTTTCCATCTCGATTTAATTCACTAATACTGTGTATTAAGTCTTCCAGGTATTCATATTTAATTTCACCTTCTTTGTTAAATATTTTCCATTAGAAAGCTAAACAAATAGACTATTTCATTAGTAGTGGACTTTCACATTTTCTTCATAGAGTCGCTGCCATTTATTATATACTAGTGTTTGAAATGAATGTAGGTAGTAGTTTCTCAGACTTAATTTTAGAATTTCAATTTACAGTTGTTTATAATGCAAGAGTTATGCATTAAAAATAGTGACTGTATAAACAACTTTTAAAATTTATTATTTTACTCTCTAGATCAATAATTCCTTCCAGATTTCAAATAAAGTGAAATGTAAAAAGATTTGAGATTAGCATCTATACTTTTAATTTCTTGGGATGAATTTTGCTATTCTACTATCTTTCTCATATTCTGAAGATGATTAGTCTGGATGATATTAAGATTTTAGGGCCAAAATAAAGTGGTCCAAAAGTTTTGTGTAGGTTATTTATATAATAAACCATGCAGCTTGCTTGGCACAAGAATAAAAACAAAGCAAGTAACTGTATTCCTATTGCTCTCAAAATAAATGTGTTTTTTTGCCTATTTGTTTATTTTGCTCTTCTTTCCACTTTTCTTAATATTATGGATTTATACCCAAGAGGTTACACATTTTGAAGAAGTTTCAGTTTATAATTTTATTAATTAACATTTTACCCAGTGAGTTTAACTAGAAAATATTACATACGATTTAAATAGAAAGACAGTAGTACAGTTGTAAATTATGTTTTTTGAGAAGTTAAGATCATATATTTAATTTACAGAAGATTGGAGCTGGTAATATAGAATGGATTTGCCACAAATGGAATTAATTAATGGTGTAGTGAGAATGGAATAATCTGGTTGTGCAGTCATGAATCTCTTTTTAGACAAAGATATATTTGAAAAGCAGAGGCTTTTATTTGTGTATGTATGGACAAATTTGTATTCTCAATAGGATATAAATTTCATTCATTTTATTTTTTAAGAAGTTCTAACATAACATTAGTATAGACAAAAACAATATTTTCCAGTCATTGGTTATGTAAGGGTTATCTTCATTCATATTTTCCATTTACTTCCCTATATTTAGTATTATTTATCCATTAAAAGTTGACTCAATTTTGAAGCCATGTATTTAGGCTATTTATATTCTTTCTAATATATTTAATTTTTAAAACATATATGTTTATTATAAAAATGTTTGCCTACGTACGTCCTACAATACTCTCACGTATTACCAGTGTTAATGGACCACTTAGTCCTTTAAATGGAGACACAGTTAGCAGTCAACTACTCTCCCTCCATCTTGGTTAATTTCACAAGTCCTGTGCTATCTGTTGAGAAACATCAAGTAAAATATTCTGTAGAGGGAACTAGGGTGTAATCATTTTACAATCTTAGAGCTGGAAAGGTTTTTTGAGATCAATGAGACCAGTGATTTTTTAAAGTTTGTTTGTTAAAGTTGTAAAACTTATTCATCAAATCTTCTACAAACCTCAGTATATAAAAGCAATAACACCTGAGTTGTTTGAGCTGAAACTGGTTATTTATTGAGTAGCTACAATGTGTTAGGTACTATGCTCAACATTTTACAAATGTCATCCCATTTAATCGTACAAGGTCCCAATGAGGCAGGCACTATTATTTGAGGAAACTGAAGTTTTGAGTGAGTACTGTGCCTCAGTTCAATGCCAGTCATTTTCTTATTTGCTCCACTGTATTGCATTTTATTACACACTGATATTAGTACCTAAGAGAGTGCATAAACGACTTTACTATCTGAATCACAACCAAAGGAAAGCTAAGAAAATATTCTTCCATGATTTGCAGGAAGATGAGCCCACTTGGACCTGAATATTTTCCACTTAGGAGAGCCTAGAATTGATAAGGGAAATCAGTCTAGGCAAAACCTTGGAGCCAGCTGGCAATACTACTGCTTATGAAACCAAAGCCATAGTTGCCAGTTTCTATGTACTAATGCACCCAGCTGGCCTTTTCTGCAAGTCGTAACTTCTTTGAGTCATGAATGCCTTAAGGAGACCAACGATGTCAGTTCTGATATACCCATGTAACAGGTCAGGTAGAGAATTGGACTGAGCATTTGTCAATGTTGATTTTCTGTCCTGCCACATTTTGTCTCTTGAGATTTCAGAATAATATCACCATTTGAATAGTTTGAGGAAAAACCTGTCACAACTTGATCTTTGTTCCCCTTCAGCATGACACAAAGTGGTGTTGAGAAAAAAGAAGCCACAGAATACATTCATTCAAATAGATACCCCTTTCTACATACAGCAAGGAGTATAGTCAAGCACAGTCACACATGCAAGATGATGTGAAGAGTAGTCTAGGAGCCTCTCAGCCCTAAATGAATGTCCCCATCCAAATGCCATTATGACTTAAATTCCACCATTAGAGATTTATTCCTTTGAAAATTTTCATTTTATATTTCTTTGAATATGTCAGTGAATCTGATAATAATTAATGAAATGCTTTATTAAATTTTCTCCTTATATTTATACAGGTTAAAAGAGGCAAACTCTATATAGAAAGGGAAGGCTAGGTATACCAAATACAAATTGCTTTTATTAAAATTTTAGGTATAGCTGATTCTATATCTTAAACTATTTGATTCATTTCTCCCATGTTCATAACAATTTTTTCTACTCTATCCATCGTTTTTTTTTTTGCCCAACTAAAATTGAGGTGACTAGATCTTCCTTTCCAGCTCTTAAAAGAATTTTAAAAATCAAGATGAACACAATATTAGAACTATTATAATTTGCTAAGTTCAGCTGTTTTCTTGACAAAATATTTTACTCTTTCAAAAAGCATCAAGTGAACCAGTATTTACGTAAAACAAAACTAAAAAAAATGAAATATGACCAAATCAAATTTTCATTAAATAGAACCAACTCACACACTAGTATATTTTCCTAAATTCAGAGCATTTATGAAATTTAATGTCCTGAGCATAAACAGTTCAATGATTAAAAATACTTCTCAGTTTTCTTTTCCCTCTTCATCCAATTTAATGATTAAGATTTTCTTAAGGATGCTTTTAATGGTCAATTTCAGAATAATTGTTTGGATCCATTATGTCAGTGATACAATTTGATTATAACAAAAACCACAAACTTTTGAAAAATTACCTATACAAGGGCCAAAATTTAAGGTCTTTAACTAGTGTAGTTTTAAAGGATTATTCTCTGATTAAAGTATATTCTTAGAAAAAAAGATGATTTAAAAATTTAACTTCTCCCAGTCTTTCTAAAAAAAGATATAAATAAAAATAAAAATTTAACTTCTTTTATGAAGAGGAAAACAAATTTTTTCATGCATGGAGATTTTGTGCATGATTCAGCTCATTCAAAATTTATTTGCCATACAATGATAAAATAAGCAAAAATTTGGACAGAAATAATAGTCATACATTCAAGATTTAGTGGAATGTCTGAATTTATCAGTCTTCTCAGTGACCTAGGATCAACATCTATAAAGGTATTTTTTAATTCCATTAAGTGATTATTAATAAATATTTCTGTTAATGTGGAAAATGGAAATTCTACATAGACAGACTTTCTATGTTCTATCACTTGACCTGGTTTAATTGTTTTAGATATATTAGTGCATTACCCATCCCACTTCCTTTATTAGCATATCTTTGTAACTACTATGAAATGTTATTTAAAAATGATCAAAGTTGAACAGTAGTTTTGCCTGCAGCTTGAAAGATTTATTTAACAAAGTGTTATTTAACAAAGGGGGATTATGTAGATTTCAAGTGATTATCAAAATATGAGTCAGCTTCATTTTACCTTCAAGAAGAAAAACAAAAAATAATAAAGGAATAAGAGAATCAGAGAATTGGTCAATATAGCAACTGTTGTGATAAAAAAAATTAGAGATAGAAAAGTGGGTCAAAGTTTTCAGATATTATTTATAGATTTCTAAAAACAGCAGGAAGTAGTGCTTAAAACCAACAAAAACTCAAATAACGCTCTCTTTTAGCTCACCATAAAAACAGTATTACAAATAATCTCTTATAAATAAGATACATAGCTAAAATAATATTACTCAAAACTATAATTTTCCTATAAATAGCCCTATAAACCATACTTAGGATATTATGCCATTTAATCACTTACACTCAGGAGGAAGCTAATATAATCACCTAGGATTCCCCCCCCCCAAAAAAAATAAAATCTTAGCTGACAATTCCTTTGTCTTCAGTGTTATATAGTGAATTGTATATATAAATGGCAATACTGACCTTAAACCTCTGGTTACAAAATTCTGAGTAACCTTTGACATAGGCGTGAGTTTTTCACTGATGCTCAAAAGGGAAAAAAATGCCAAAGAAACATTTTAAAATGTAATTGTGCTAATTTAGCTGTTTATGAATGGCAAAGCTATATGTTTCTAATAATTACCATGGAAAACAAATGTATATAATTTATTAGAGTATAACATAATGTTAAAGTTTAATGAGATTTACTATTTTTGAAAATATGTGAAATTAAAGAGAATAAAAAGTTAGTTAAACTTAATGCTATTTACCAGTACATACCAGATACCACTTGTTAACCCTGAAGTGGTTTGGTGATTTGTAGATCAGTTGTCTAAAAATAGACTGGCTCTCTGGATAACTGACATTTTGGAGATTCATTTTAGTTTTTGATCTTCTGTGATTAAGATGGTGAGAAATATCTGATTTCATCCTAATAATGTTGAGTCAGTGTGCCACACTGGCAAGCCAATGGATTACAGAGGATAGAGACTTCATAGGAAAAAAATGCGGGTTTTAAATGAAAGTTCAAAGTGATGCAGAAGTTTCACCTTTTAATATTCACCTTAAGTGAAGATCTCAGCTACCTCGGAAAAATAGGACTTATAGACAACACTGGAGTATTGTCTAGTATACTAGGACTTTTTACCATGTATAGTTCCTTTTGTCATCTCTACAAGATTTATAGAACTCTTTAAAAGTGCTTACAGTGAAACATAAGAGTTTTAAAACAAAACTTGTTTTATGGTGGTCAGTCTTCATTAATGTTCAATGTGTGTTTTCTGTTTGTTTGTTGCAGTGTTTTACGTAAGTGCAATAAATCAAGCTTACTTTGTTTTTCAAATCTAGTATATTTTTTTCCAATTCTTTAAAGAGAGCTGTATTGACTCACTATGTTGGTGGAATTGGCAATATTTCCTTGCAACTGTATTAATTGCTTCATAAAATGTGAGGCTCTGCTATTGGGTAACAGAAGGGTAACACAATGTGCCACCCTAAAATATGCCACTTTGGCATGTGGAGCTGAAGGCAGTCAAGACCCAGTAGACTCAAGAAGAGCTTTTTACCTCCCATTTAACATCCCAGAACCTATTAGTGTATAGGGAAAATTAAAAATACTTATTCTTTTCTTAATTTACATACTATTGTTTTTCAATATTTTAGTTTTCCTTTGCTCCAGTGACTTATTGGAGGTGTCCCTTAATTCCAACAACAAAAACTACATTTTACTCAGAATCTAGAAATTTTGTGGCAGAGTAGCTTGTCCTGGGCCATACTATACAAAAAATGGTATTGAGAAAACAGGAGTTAGGAGTTAGTAATTCAAGTCATTTTATTGACAAATACATTTTTAAATAAATAAGTTCAAAGTAGTTTTCTTGAAAATAAATGACCTTTGTATTCAAAGTAAACGCAGATCAGAAAACAGAAAAAGAAGTCATATGACCTTATTGATTTCTCTTTACTTATTTAGTTTTCCTTTAAAACTAGTGTAATAGATCTGGCAAGTTATGGATTGATATCCACAGTAATTGCTAGAAATTAATTAATAGAGACTTACTTGACATTTGGATGTGAGGAGAGATTATTTTTCCTAAATGTGGCTTTTACATATTTTGGCATTTGACGTATGATTCATATTTCACTTATGCAAACATTAAATCTATCATTAGGGATGAATAAGTTATGTGACATTAAATAAGGATTGCCTTCTAATTTCTATACCTATTCCTAAATTCCTTCACCTGACAATTCTTTGCTCAAGTAAATTGATACGTAAGGAAAGTAATTAAGAAGTTTTCATTTTACTTAAGTTCTAAAAAATGATTTCTTCAGTCTTCTTCAGTATTGTGTCCCTATGTCACAACTTAAGGATGAGTATACTAATATTGAAATTAATTGCATGTTAACACAAGTAACCTTCATGTTCTTTATGTCTAATTTCTTAGCTTTAAAATAAATTGGTTTACTGAGTAATGATTGACCTCAACATACTGATTTTTGCCATATCCCCAATTTTGCTTTTTAAAAGTCAAATCCTTTGGTGAGATTTAATTGCTTTATATTTAGATTGTAGGTGGGAAAACAATATAGTCGATATGCACAAAGGGATATTGCTTCCTTGAATATTCATTCATACTTATGCATGTGCAGAGGTGGATGACATTCCGTCGAAATAGGTAATCATGAGTATCATTAGGTAAGAAGACGAGATATTCACTGACCTGTCTCCTCTTTAAGTCCAGGAATAAGAAAAACCAAGGCCTTTGGGAAATATCTAAGATTAGGTTTATATCCTAAAAGCAATAAGGAGCTATTGATGGGTTTTAAGCATAAGGCTGATGTGGTAATATTTATGTTTTAGAATATTATTGGCTTAGACTTCTGGTTTCTGGTCCAGCATGTAAGGGGTTTGGATGTCAGTTCTCTCATGCACACAGCAAGAAAAACACTGAACACACTGAAAATCAGCAACTCTTCTTAGATCCATCAGAAAGCTGAGGTCTCAGGGCAAATGCAGCCCCCAAAATTGAAGAAATAGTGGAAAAAGAGAATCACAATTTATCAGAGTAGAAGCTCAGAAGCAGAAACCTCCATGGGAACTGGTGCCAGGGTAGGAAAACCTAATCTGTAACTGATGAGTTGCTGGAGGCTCAGTATGGACTACTTTGAAAGTTCAAAACTGCAGGGAAGTGCAGTCTTAGGGGAGCCCCCATACTTTTCATGACTGTTTGAACATCAGAGGAAAATCCCTTTGTGCCTCCAGCAGGGAGAGGGGAAATACAGCCATTTTAAGATACGCCCAGAGCGTTCAGTTCTTCTTAATAAGGCCCACCCTCAATAGAAACCTAGGTCAGAGCCTAACCTACCTGAGTTTTACCAGGGACTTAACAATCTGGCAGAAGGGAAATACCCAACTCCAATACTTTCTAGCCTTCCTGTCACTCCTAAGGGGGCAGGGGCAAACAAAACTGAGATATACGTGGAAAGTCATAGGCTAGGGCCAAAGACTCATTAGAAGACTGAGACCTAGTCATAGGAATATAGAACACCTCACCTGCCCCACACCTCATCAGCACATCAATAGGTATCCTATATAATAATAGAAGAATACAACTGAAAAAAAAGAGGTGCATCTCAGGCAATATTTAAGAAGTCTCTAGGGAAACCCCAGAACAACAGGGAAGACAAAAACAAGGACACCAGTGGAAATTTTAGTCTCTGATACCTATTGAAATCCTTGGTGTATATACAAAGGTCTTGAAGAGATATTTGTACACCTATGTTGATAGCACTATTATTCATAATAAGGAAAAGGCAGAAGCAACCTAAGGGGCCATTGTTGGATGAATGGATAAACAGAATGTGATATATACATACAATAGAATATTATTCAGCCTTAAAAATGAAGGAAATTCGGATACATGTTACATCATGGACAAACCTTGAGGACATTATAGTAAGTGAACTAGGCCAGCCACAAAAAGGCAAATACTGTATGATTTCACTTATATCCACGTATATGAAATATCTAGAATAGTCAAATTCACAGAAACATAAAGTAGAAAGGTGGTTGCCAGGGTCTGGGGACAGGGTGGAATGAGGAATCGTATTTTAATGGGTATAGAGTTTCAGTTTTGCAAGATGAAAAGTTCTAGAGAGTGATTGCACAACAATGTGAATATAGTTAACACTACTGAATTAAACACTTAAAATCATTAAATTCATTAATTTTATGTTACACATATTTTATCACAATTAAAAAGTCATTTTGACATGAATGTCTATGTAGAAAACTGCAAAGAATTGACCCGAAATAATTTCACTGAACTTATAAATGACTAGCGAATTTGAAGGATACAAGATTAATATATAAAAGTCAATTGCTTTCTTATATAGCAACAGTTAGCAATTTGAATTAGAAATTAAAAGCATAGTACTATTTATCTTTGACCCCCCCAAAATGAAATCCTTAGTTATAAATCTAACAAAATATGTATAATGAGGAAAACTACAAAACTCTTGATGAAAGAAATCAGATGATTCTAAATGAATGAGAGATATTCCATATGCATAGATAGGAAGAGTTCATGTTAACAAGATCTCTGTTCTTCTCACCTTGATTTATAGATTTAATGCAGTCTCAATCCAAACCCCAGCCAGCCATTTTGTGTATTTTGACAAACTGATCCTAAAGTTTATATGGAAAGCAAAAAACCTGGAATAACCAACACAATATTTAAGAAGAACAAAGTTGGAGTACTGACACTAATCGACTTCAAGGCTTATCATAATGCTACAATAATGAAAATGTTTGAAACTGGTGAAAGAATAGACAAATGGATCAATGGAATGGAATAGAGAGCCCAGAAATAGAACCACATAAATATAGTCAGCTGATCTTTGACAAAGAAGAAAAGGCAATTTAATGGAGAAAGTATAGTCTTTTCAATAATTTCTGATGGAACAACTGGACATCCACATGGAAAGGAAGAAAGGAAGGAAGACAGAAAGTAGGTTAATTAATTAATTTAGACAGACTTTACACCATTCACAAAAATTAACTCAAAATGAATCTGAAAACTAAATGTAAAATGCAAAGGTATAAACCTCCTGGAAAATAACATAGGAGAAACTCTAGGTGACCTAGGGTTTAGTGATGACTTCTTAGATACAACACCAAAAACATGGTCAATAACAAAATTTGATAATTTTTTAATTGAGTATAGTTGATTTACAATATTAGTTTCAGGTGTAAAACATAGCAATTAAATTAACAGATTATAGTCCATTTAAATTTATTATGATAAGTTGGATCCTGGCAGCAGCTGCAGCAGCTCTTTTCTTTTCTGGCTCTCCTTGCTCTCTCCTTTTTGCTTCTGGAAACATAGCCTCCAGTGTGGCTGTCTCTGAAGGGGTCATCAAAATGTTCAATGACATGATGATGTGTAAGTTGTCAACACCAGAGGAGGTGAAGAAGGACAAGAAGGTGGTGCTCTTCTGCCTGAGCGAGGACAAGAAGAACATCATCCTGGAGGAGGGCAAGGAGATCCTGGTAGGTGATGTGGGCCAGACTGTAGACGACCCCTATGCCACCTTTGTCAAGATGCTGCCGGACAAATCCTGCCACTATGTCCTCTATGAGGCAATCTATGAGACCAAGGAGAGCAAGAAGGAGGACCTGGTGTTCATCTTCTGGACCCCTGAGTGTGCACCCCTTAAGAGCAAAATGATGTATGGCAGCTCCAAGGACGCCATTAAGAAGAAGATGACGGAGATCAAGATGAATTACAAGCAAACTTGTAAGGAGGTCAAGGACCCCTGCACCCTGGCAGAGAAGCTGGGGAGCAGCGCTGTCCTCTCCCTGGAGGGCAAGCCTTTGTGAGCTCCTTCTAGCCCCCTGCCTGGAGCATCTGGCAGCCCCAGACCTGCCTATGGGGGTTGCAGGCTGCCCCCTTCCTGCCAGACCTGAGGGGCTGGGGGGATCCCAGCACGAGGAGGGCAATCCCTTCACACCAGTTGCCAAACAGCAACCTCACCCCCTGGATCTTCCTCCTTCTCCCTCCATCCCTGACAGTTCTGGCCTTCCCAAACAGCTTTTGATCTTCTGATTCCTCTTGGGTTGAAACAGATCAAGTTCTCCCCAGGGACCCCTATTTGGGGGGGCCTGTATTTTTTTTGACAACACCCCAACTTCCCACCTGTTCCTCCCCTTTCCCGCGCTGCTAACGTCTAACCACAATAGTGACTCTGCTTGTCTGTTTAGTTCTGTGTATAAATGGAATGTTGTGGAGATGGCCCCTCCCTACACCGCTTGGTTCCCCTTCCCTTTTTCCCCTGGTCACAGCCACTCATGGAAGCCGGACCAGTAAGGGACCTTCAATTAAAAACACACACGTACACACACAACAATAAAAATCAATCAATAAATAAAGTTATGTAATATTGACTATATTCCCTGTGACGTACAATATATACTTGTAGCTTACTTATTTTATACATAGTAGTTTGTACATCTTGCCCCTCTCTCCTTCCCTCTCCCCCTGGTAGCCACTAGTTTGTTTTCTATATCTGTGAGTCTGTTTCTCTTTTGTCATATTCATTTGTTTTATTTTTTAGACTCCATATATAAGTGGTAACATAGAGTGTTTCTCTTTCTCTGACTTATTTCACTAAGCATAATACCCTCTAGGTCCATCCATGTTGTTGTAAATGCCAAAATTTTATTATTTTTATGGCTGAGTAATATTTCATTGTATATATATACTGCATGTTCTTTATCCATTCATCTGTTAATGGACACTTAGGTTGCTTCCACATCTTGGCTATTGTAAATAATGTTGCTATGAACATTGGGGTGCATATATCTTTTCAAATTAGTGTTTTCATTTTCTTTGGATATATACCCAGGCATGAAATTAGAGGATCCTATGGTAGATCTATTTTTGACTTTTTGAGGAACCTCCATACTGATTTTCAAAATGGCTTCACCAGTTTACATTCCCACCAACAGTGTACAAGCATTCCCTTTTCTCCACATCCTCACCAATATTTGTTATTTGTGTTCTTTTTTATGATAACCATTCTTACAAGTGTGAGCTGATATCTCGTGGATTTCATTTGCATTTCTCTGATAATTAGCTATGTTGCACAGCTTTTCATGTGCCTATTAGCCATCTCTACAGCTCTTTGGGAAACTGTCAATTCAGGTCTTCTGCCCATTTTTTAATTGAGTTTTTTGTTATATTGAGCTGTAAGAGCTGTTTACACATTTTGGATATTAACTCTTTATCAGACATGTCATTTGAAAATATCTGTTCCCATTTAATAGAGTGTCTTTTTCTTTTCTTAATGGTTTCCTTCCCTGTACAAAAGCTTTTAAGTTTGATATTGTCCCATTTGTTTACTTTTGCTTTTGTTTCCCTTGCCTGAGGATACAGATCCAAAAAATATTGCTAAGACATATGTCAAAGAGTGTACTGCCTATGTTTTCTTCTAGGAGTTTTATGGTTTCAGGTCTTAAATTTAGGTGTTTAATACATTTTAAGTTTATTTTTGTATATGGTGTGAAAAAAATGTAATTTCATTCTTTTACATGTAGTTGCCCAGTTTTTCCAGCACCACTTATTGAAGAGACTGTCTTTTCACCATTATATAATCTTGCCTCCTTTGTCATAGATTAAATTGGCCATAAGTGTGTGGGCTTATTTCTGGGCTCTCTATTTTGTTCCATTGATGTATGTGTATGTTTTTGTGCCAGTACCATACTGTTTTCATTAATGTACCTTTCTAGTATAGTCTAAAGTCAGTGAGTGTGCTACCTTCAATTTTGTTTTTCTTTTTCAAGATTTCTTTGGATATTCAGGGTCTTTTGTGTTTCCATACAAATTAAAAAAAATTTTTGTTGTAGTTCTATGAAAAATGCCTTTGGTATTTTGATAGAGATTTCATTGAATCTGTAGATTGCTTTGTGTAGTATGGTCATTTTAACAATATTAATTCTTCCAATCCAAAAGCATAATATACTTTTCCATCTGTTTGTGTTGTCATTAATTTTATTCATCCATGTCATAGTTTTTCAAGTACAGACTTTTACCTCCTTAGGTAGATTTATTCCTAGGTATTTTCTTTTTGTTGTGATGGTAAATGGGATTGTTTCCTTCATTTCACTTTCTGATAGTTCATTGTTAGTGTATAGAATAGAAATGCACTTATTTTTATTAAATTTATATCCTGCAACTTTACCAAATTCATTGATAGGCTCTAGTAGAATTTTGGTGGTATATTTAGGATTTTCTTTGTGTAGTATCATGTCATCTGCAAGCAGTGAAAATTTTACTTCTTTCTTTCCAGTTTGGAATCATTTTATTTTTCTCTTGTCTAATTGCTGTGGATAAGTCTTCCAATACTATGTAGAATAAAAGTGACAAGAATGGGCATCCTTGTCTTGTTCCTAATCTTAGAGGAAATGCTTTGAGCTTTTCAATGTTGAGTATGATGTTAGTTGTGGGCTTATCATAAATGTCCTTTATAATGTTGGGGTATATTCCCTCTATACCCATGTTGTTGAGAGTTTTTATCATAAATGGATGTTGAATTTTGTCAAAAGGTTTTTCTGCATCTATTGGGATGATCACATGATTTTTTATTCAATTCATTAATGGGGTGTATCACATTGATTGATTTGCAGACATAAAACCATACATGCATACCTGAGATAAATCCTACTTTATCATGGTATATGAACCTTTTAATGTATTGTTGAATTCAATTTGCTAACATTTTGGTGAGGATTTTTACATCTATGCTCATCAGTGATATTGGCCTGAATTTTTCTTTTTTAGTTATATCTTTGTTCTGGGTATCAAGGTGTTTCTGTGCTTGTAGAATGAGTTTGGATGTGTTCCTTCTTCTGCAATTTTTTGGAATAATTTTAGAAGAATAGGTGTAAACTTTGTTTGGTAGAATTCATCTCTGTATGAATCAGGTCCTTCGCTTTTGTTTGTTGGGAGTTTTGTTTTGTTTTGTTTTGCTTTGTTTTTATGGATTCAATTTCATTACTGGTCATTGGCCTGTTCATGTTTTCTATTTCTTTCTGGTTCAGTCTTGGGAGATTGTACACTTATAGCAATTTGTCCATTTCTTCCAGGTTGTCCATCTTATTGGCATATAGTTGTTCACAGTAATTTCTTATGATCGTTTGTATCTCTGTGTTGTAAACCGTAACTTCTTTTTCATTCCTGGTATTATTGATTTGAGACCCCTCTCTTTTTCTTTTTGGTGAGTCTAGCTAAAGTTGTATCAATTGTGTTTATCTTTTCAAACAACCAATTCTTATTTTCATTTGTCTTTTCCCTTGTTTTTTTAAGTTTCTATTTCATTTATTTCTACTCTGATCTTTATGATTTGTTTTACTTCTATTAACTTTGGATTTTGTTTGTTCTAATTTTTCTAGTTCATTTAGGTGTAAGGTCAGGTTGTTTACTTGCAATTTTTTTTGTTTCCTGAAGTAAGCTTGTATTACTATAAACTTCCCTCTTAGAACTGCTTTTCCTGCATCTCATGGAATTTGGTCACTGGGTTTTTTTTTCATTTGTCTCCAGGTATTTTCTCATCTCCTATTTGATTTCTTCAATGATCCATTGGTTGTTTAGTGGCATATTATTTAGCTTCTATGTGTTTGTGGGTTTTTTTTATTGGGGTATACTTGTTTTATAATGTTGTGTTAGTTTCTACTGTACAGCAAAGTAGAGTTCCCTGTGTTATACAGCAGGTTTATTTACAAAATAGATACCTAATGTGTTTGTGTTTTTTTTCTGGTTTCATAGAATTGTGTTTGGAAAAGATGCTTGATATGTTTTCAATTTTCTTAAATTTATAGAGACTTGTTTTGTGCCCTAGCATGTGATCTATACTGGAGAATGTTCCATGTGCACTTGAAAAGAATGTGTATTCTGCTGTTTTTGGATGGAATGTTATATATATATATATATATATATATATATATATATATATATATACACACAGTAAGTCCCCTACTTACGAACCTTTAAGTTGCGAACTTTCAAAGATGTGAACGTGCATTCATATGTCCAATCACGTAAGTTAGTTCATGTGTCTGGTGTACATTGTCACATGCTTGCATCCCCTACAAGTGGTTATGGTTTTGTGTACTTTAGAGTACATTAGTACAGTATCTTTATTTCAATCCCAGGATGTCTGGAAGCAAGTGTAAAAGCAGCAGTGATGTAGTTGGTACTGCTAAGAAGCGCCAGGAATTGGAGGTCCAGAGGAAGGACGAAGAGAGACAAGAGGAATAAGTAACTGAAGAACAAAAAAGTTTCATGTTGCAGGAAATGGCAAGAGGATTTTCTTTATTTGAGGAGGCACTGTTAGTTTTTGAGGCACAGGACACAAGTGTAGAACAGTGCATGAAGGTTGTAGCAGCCATTCAGAATGCAATCCAGTTCTACCGTGTCATCTATTACAAGAAAAAAAGAGCTATTACCCAGATATCACTGGATTGTTTTCTCAAGAGGATCGATAGAATTGAATCCAGCAAGGAACGAGAACCTGTGTCATCAGTGTCAGGTATGAGTGAAATTGCAGCTTACCCTCTGTCTCCTATTGCTGATGATCCTTCAGTTCTACTATCTCCCACCTCCTCTCCCTCCTCCAGTCAGTACCTCTTCTTGTCAGTTCACTCAATGCCAACCCCTGTATGCCAGCTGTTATACTGTACTACTGTACTTTTCAAGGTACTGCACTGTAAGATTAAAAATGTTTATTTTTTGTATTTGTTTTTTACGTATTATTTTCATGAAATGTATTATAAACCTTTTATATACAGTACTATATAGCCAATTGTGTTAGTTGGGTACCTAGGCTAACTTTGTTGGACTTACAAACAAATTGGACTTACAAACACACTCTCTGAATGGAACTTGCTTGAATGTAGGGGACTTACTGTATATAAGGTCTATTTGATCTAATGTGTCATTTAAGAGCAGTGTTTCCTTATTGAATTTCTGTCTAAATGATCTGTTCATTGATGTACTGGGGTGTTAAAGTCCCCTACTATTATTGTGTTCTGTCAATTTCTCCCTTTATATCTATTAATATTGGCTTTATGTATTTAGGTGTGTCTATGTTCAGTGCATATATATTTACAATTGTTATATCTTTTTGGATTGATCCCTTGATCATTATGTAATGTCTTTCTTTGTCTCTTGTAAGAGTCTTTGTTTTAAAGTCTATTTTGTTTGTTGTAAGAATTGCTTCCCTGTCTTTCTTTTGATTTCCATTTGCATAGAATACCTTTTTCCATCCCCTCACTTTCAGTCTGCATGTGTCTTTAGATATGAAGTGAGTCTCTTGTAGGCAGCATATACATGGGTCTTGTTTTTGTATCCATTCAGCCAGTCTATGTCTTTTGATTGGAGCATTTAGTCTATTTACATTTAAAGTAATTATTGATAAGTATGTATCAATACTTATTACCATTTTGTTAATTGTTTTGGGGTTGTTTTTCTACTTTGTTTTTCTTCTTTTGTTCTCTTCCCTTGAGATTTGATGACTATCTTTAGTCATATATTTAGGTTACCTTTAGTGATATGTTTGGATTCCTTTCTCTTTTTGTGTTTGTGTATCTATTATAGATTTTGGTGTGGTTACTGTGAGTTTTACATATATAAGTGTGTGAGTATGTGTGTGTATATAGTTATTTTAAGTTGCTGATCTCTTAACTTCAAATGCATTTCAACAAGCCTGCATTTTTCCTCTCCTCCCCCCCAAGTTTACTGTTTTTGTCATCATATTTTACATCATTTTGTTTTCTGTATCCCTTAACTACTTTTTGCAAATATAGATGATTTTTACTATTTTTTTCTTTTAATCTTTCTACTAGCTTCGCACATGGTTGATTTACTTCCTTTACTGTATATTTGCTTTTACCAATGAGTTTTTCCTTTCATACTTTTCATGTTTCTAGTTGTGGCCTTTTCTTTTTTGCTTAGAGAAGTCCCTTTTACATTTCTTGTAAAGCTGGTTTGGTGTTGCTGAACTCTTTTAGCTTTTGCTTGTCTGTAAAACTTTTGATCTCTTCATTAAATCTGAATGAAAGCCTTGCTGATAGATTATTCTTGTAGGTTTTTCCCTTTCAACACCTTAAATATATCATGTCACTCCCTTCTGCCCTGCAGGGTTTCTGCTCAAAAATCAGCTGACAGCGTTATGGGAATTCCTTTGTATGTAACTTGTTGCTCTTCTCTTGCTGTTTTAATATTCTCTTTATCATTTGCCACTTTAATTACAGTGTCTTGATGTGGTCATCTTTAGGATGATCCTTTTTGTCCTTCCTGGATTGAGATGTCTGTTTCTTTTCCCAGATAGGGGACTTTTTAGCTATTATGTATTCAAATATGTTTTCTGTCCTTTTCTTTCTCTCTTCTCCTTCTGGGACCCCTACAATGTGAATATTAGTGTGCTTGATGTTGTCCCAGAGGTCTATTAAACTGTCCTCTTTTCTTTTTATTTTTTCTGTTCAGCTTTAGTGATTTCCATTACTCTGTCTTCCAGCTCACTGATCCATTCCTCTGTATCATTTAATCTACTGTTGATTCTTTCTAGTGTATATTTCATTTCAGTTATTGTATTCTTTAGCTTTGTTTGGTTCTTCTTTATATCTTCTAACTCTTTTAAAAATTTCTCTCTGTTTTCATGCATTCTCCTGAGTTCTTTGATCATCTTTACAATCATTACCTTGAACACCTATTGGATAGATTGACCTTTTCCACTTCACCTAGTTCTTCTGAAGTTTTATCTTGTTTCTTCATTTGTAACATGTTCCTCTATTTCCTCATTTTGTCTGATTTGCTGTTTTTATTTCTATGTATTTGGTAGGTTGGGTATTTTTCCTGAACTTGGTGAAGTAGCTTTTTGTAGGATATGTCCTATGCATGCTAACAGCACATTCTCCTCTGGTCACCAGAGTGATATGTTCTAGTTGTGCATTCTGTGTGGGCTGTGTGGGTCCTTCTGTTGTGGTGGACTGATTATGTGTGCAATCTGGTAGGTGTGGCTGGCCCCTGGACCAGTTGGTTGCCAGGCTCTGCCTTGTGTAGAGGCTGCTGGCTGCTCATTGGTGGGCTGGGTCAAAAGGCATTTGGCTATGGAACTCTAGGGGTCCTGGGGCTAGTGCTGGCTCACCGGTGGGCAGAGCCACATTCTGGTGTGAGTGATTGTGAGCGCAGGATTCTTGGATCTAGCTTCAGCCTACTCTTGGGTAGAGCCAGCTCCTGACATGGATGGCTGCAGGCTCTGGAGTGTCCCTAGGCTGGTGCTGTCCTGCTGTTGAATGGGGCTGAGGCTCACAGGGTCCTGGGGCTAGTGATGGTTAATTGGTTTTTGGAACTCTGGGAACTGGTCCCACGGTCTATGACTATAGGGCTCTTTGTGTCCAGAATCTGTTGTCAGCCCACTGGTTTGGGTGGGCTGGTTCCTGGAGATGCTGACTGAGGGTCTCAAGGTGTTCCAGAGCTGGTGTTTGTATGTTGGTGGGAAGGACCAGGACCTGGGAGATTCTGAGCTTGGTGCTGGCCTCCTGGTGTGTTGGCTGGGTCCTAACAAGTCAGACTATGGGGCTGTGTGGTCCTGGGGCTGGTGTCTGCCTGCTAGTGGGTGGGGTTGGGGCTCAGGGGATTCTAGGGCTGATTCCTCCTCCTCAGTGGATGAAGCCAGGCCCTTGGCTAATACCAGCCCACTGGCAGGCAGAGCCAGTTCTTGGAGTCTCTGGCTTCAGGACCCAGGGATTCCAGGGCTTTTGTTGGACTGATTGAGGTTGGGGCTGAAGCCCAGGAAGTTCTGAGGCTAGTGCTGGTTCACTGTTGGGTGGAGCCTGGTCCTGGGATCTCTGGCTGCTGGGCCCTGGGTATCCTGGAGTTGGTGTTGGCCTGCTGGTGGATGGGCCCAGCTCTTGACACAACTGTGGAGTTCAGTGTGTCCTAAAACTTGTGTCAGCCAACTGGTGGGAGGTACCAGATCCTGGAGTAGCTAATTGAAGGGCCCAGGTGTCTCAGAGCTGGTCTTTGTCTGCTGGTGGATTGGGCTGGCTCCTGACAAGGCAGGCTGTGGTGCTGCAGTGGTCCTGGGGCTCATGTCCACCTGCTGGTGGGCATGACCAGAACACAGGGGCCCTGGAGCTTGTAACTACCCACTGGTGTGTGAGGCTGGTCTCAGGGCTAGTGTCAGACCTCTGATGGGTGGGGCTGAGGCCTAGGAGCTTCGGGGGCTAGTGTCAGCTCACTGGTAGGTGGAGCCAGTACTAGGGTCTCTGGCTGAAGGACCCTCAGTTTCCCAGAGTTGGTGTTGCAGCCCACTGATGGGGCAGGGCTGGGACGCATGGTGTACTGGCGTTGGTGCCTGCCCACTGGTTGGCGGAGCTGTGTCCTGGAGTTAGTGCCTGCACACAGGTGTCTGGGGCTGGGTCCTGGGTCCTCTGGTGGACAGAGCCACGTCCCAGGGTGGCTGTGGGTGCAGGGAGTTTTAAGGCAGCCTCCCTGCTAGTTGGTGGAGCCATGTCCCTGTCCAGCTTATTGCTTGGCCTAAGGTGTACCAGTACTAGCGCCAACAGGCCAGTAGGCAGGGCTGGGTCCAAGTGCTAAGCTAGAGGAAAGATCCAAAATGATGCTTTCCAGTACCAGTGTCCATGTGGTAGAATGAGCTCCCAAGAATGGCTGTCACTAGTGTCTATGTCACCAGGGTGAGCTCCAATTTCCTCCTGCCTCTTCAGGAGCCTCTCCAAGATCAGAAGGTAGGTCTGACACAGGCTCCTTTCAAATTACTGCTTCTCCTCTGAGTCCTGGAGTGTGTGGGATTTTATGTGCACCCTTTAAGAGTAGAGTCTCTTTTTCCCTCCAACCCTCTGGGTCTCCCCAAAATAAGCCCCACTGGCCTTCGAAGTCAAATGATCTGGGGGTCATCTTCCTGGTGCAGGATCCTTGGGCTGGGGAGACTGATGTGGGGTTCAGACCTGTTGCTCCTTGGGAAGAACCTCTGCAATTAAAATTATCCTCCATTTGTGGGTTCTCTACCCAGGGGTATGGGTCTTGACTATTCTGCCACTCCACACATCCTACCTGTCTTGTTGTGGTTCCTTCTTTATATCTTTAGTTGTAGATCTTTTCTGCTGGATTCTACTCTTTCTCATCAGTATTTGCTCTGTAAATAGTTGCGATTTGGGGTTGCCCATGAGAGGAGGTAACCAAGGGTCTTCCTAATATGCCATCTTGGCCAAGCCAAAAATTTGATAACTTGAACTTCATTAAAATTAGAAACTTCTGCTTGCAAAACACACTGTTAAGACAATGCAAAGACAAGCCACAAAATGGGAGAAAATCTTTGCAAAACACATATCACATAAAGAACTGGTGTCTAAAAACCACGAAGAAATTTTAGTGTTAGTGATTCCAAGCTTTTCACAAAGATACCTTTCTAAACACAAATTTTATTGCAGTATAATTGCTTTACAATGTTGTGATAGTTTCTGCTGTACAGTGAAGTGAATCAGCTATACATATATATAAATCTCCTCCCCCTTGGACCTCCCTCGCGTCCCATCCCCCCAATCTAGGTCATCACAGAGCACTGAGCTGAGTGAGCTCCCTGTGCTATACAACAGGTTCCCACTAGCTATCTATTTTATACATGGTAGTGTATTTATGTCAAACCTAATCACCCAATTCATCCCACCCTCACCTTCCCCCCGTGTCCCACATACATTCTCTATGACTGCCTTTCTATTTCTGCCTTGCAATTAGGTTCATCTGTACTACTTTTCTAAATTCCACATATATGTGTTAATATACAATATTCGTTTTTCTCTCTCTGACTTAATTCACTCTGTATGGCAGACTCTAGGTCCATCCACATCTCTACAAATGACCCAATTTCAATTCTTTTTATGGTTGAGTAATATTCCATTATATATATGCACCACATCTTCTTTATCCATTCATCTGTTAATGGACATTTAGGTTATTTCCATGTCCTGGCTATTGTAAATAGAGCTGCAACGAAACCTAGGTTACATGTGTCTTTTGGAACTATGGTTTTCTCAGGGTATATACCTAGTAGTGGGATTGCTGGGTCATATGGTAGTTCTATTTTTAGTTTTTTAAGGAACCGCCATATTTTCACCACAGTGGCTGTATAAATTTATATTCCCATCAACAATGCATGAGGGTTCCATTTTCAGCACACCCTCTCCAGAATTTATTGTTTGTAGATTTTTTGATGACGGCCATTCTGACTGTTGTGAGGGGATACCTCATTGTAATTTTGATTTGCATTTTTCTAATAATTAGTGCTGTTGAGCATCTTTTCATGTGCCTCTTGGCCATCTGTATGTCTTTGCTGAAATGTCTATTTAGGCGTTCTGCCCATTTTTTCATTGGGTTGTTTGTTTTTGTTTTATATTGAGCTGCATGAGCTGTTTGTATATTTTGGAGATTAATCCTTTGTCACTTGCTTCATTTGCAACTATTTTCTCTCATTCTGAGGGTTGTCTTCTCATCTTGTTTATGGTTTCCTTTGCTGTGCAAAAACTTTGAAGTTTCATTAGGTCCCATTTGTTTATTTTTGTTTTTATTTCCACTTCTCTAGTAGGTGGGTCAAAAAGGATCTCCCTGTGATTTATGTCATAGAGTGTTCCACCTATGTTTTCCTCTAAGAATTTGATAGTGTCTGACCTTACATTTAGGTCTTTAAGCCATTTTGAGTTTATTTTTGTGTGTGGTGTTAGGGAGTGTTCTAATTTCATTCTTTTACATGTAGTTATCCAGTTTTCCCAGCACCATTTATTAAAGAGGCAGTCTTGTCTCCACTGTATATTCTTGCCTCCTTTGTCATAGATTAGGTGACCATAGGTGCATGGGTATATCTCTGGGCTTTCTCTCCTGTACCATTGATCTATATTTCTGTTTTTGTGCTAGTACCATACTGTCCTGCTACTGGAGCTTTGTAGTATAATCTGAAGTCGGGGAGCCTGATCCTGTAGCTCCATTTGTCTTTCTCAAGATTGCTTTGGCTATGTGGTGTCTTATGTGTTTTCATACAAATTGTATAAATTTTTGCTCTTATTCTGGGAAAAATGCCATTGGTAATTTGATAGGGATTGCATTGAATCTATAGACTGCTTTGGATAGTATAGCCATTTTTGCAATATTGATTATTCCACTCCAGGAGCAAGGTATATCTCTCCAACTGTTTGTGTCACCTTGGATTTCTTTCATCACTGTTTTATAGTTTTCCGAGTGCAGATATTTTGCCTCATTAGGTAGGTTGATTCCTAGGTATTTTAGTCTTTTTTTTGTTGCAGTGCTGAATGGGATTGTTTCCTTAAATTCCCTTTTTGATCTTTTGTTGTTAGTGTGTAGGAATGCAAGAGATTTCTGTGCATTAATTTTGTATCCTGCAACCTTACCAAATTCATCGTTTAATTCCATTAGTTTTCTGGTGGCATCTTTAGGATTTTCTATGTATAGTATTATATCATCTGCAAATAGTGACGGCTTTACTTCTTTTTTTCCAATTTGTATTTCTTTTTCTTCTCTGATTGCTGTGGTTAGAACTTCAAACACTATGTTGAATAATAGTGGTGAGAGTGGATATCCTTGTCTTGTTCCTGATCTTAGGGGAAATGCTTTCCAATTTTTCACCATTGAGAATGATGTTTGCTGTGAGTTTGTCATATATGGCCTTTATTATGTTGAGGTAGGTTCCCTCTGTGCCCACTTTCTGGAGAGTTTTTATCATAAATGGATGTTGAATTTGTCGAAAGGTTTCTCTGCATCTATTGAGATGAACATATGGTTTTTATTTTTTAATTTGTTAATATGACCTATCACATTGATTGATTTCCATATATTGAAGAACCCTGCATCTTGGTATAAATCACACTTGATCATGGTGTATCATACTTTTTAAAAAAATTATTTCTTATTTATTTTTTTAACATCTTTATTGGAGTATAATTGCTTTACAATGGTGTGTTGCTTTCTGCAATAGAACAAAGTGAATCAGCTATACATACACATATATCCCCATATCTCCTCCCTCTTGTGTCTCCCCCCCACCCTCCCTATCCTAACCCTCTAGGTGGTCACAAAGCACGGAGCCAATCTCCCTGTGCTATGCAGCTCCTTCTCACTAGCTATCTATTTTACATTAGTAACATATATAAGTCCATGCAACTCTCTCACTTCAACCCAGCTTATCCTTCCCACTCCCCATGTACTCAGGTCCATTCTCTACATCTGTGTCTTTATTACTGTCCAGCACCTAGGTTCTTCATAACCAGATTTTTAAAAATTCTATATATATGTGTTAGCATATGGTATTTGTTTTCCTCTTTCTGACTTACTTCACTCTACATGACAGACTCTAGGTCCATCCACCTCACTGCAAATATCTCAATTTCATTTCATTTTATGGCTAATATTTCATTTTATATATGTGCCACACCCTCTTTATCCATTTATCTGTTGATGGACACTTAAGTTGCTTCCATGTCCTGGCTGTTTTAAATAGAGCTGCAATGAACATTGTGGTACATGACTCTTTTTGAATTATGTTTTTCTCAGGGTATATGCCCAGTAGTGGGATTGCTGGGTCATATGGTAATTTTATTTTTAGTTTTTCAAGGAACTTACATACTGTTCTCCATAGTGGCTGTATCAATTTACATTCCTACCAACAGTGCAAGAGGGTTCCCTTTTCTCCACACCCTATCCAGTATTTATTGTTTGTAAATTTCTTAATGATGGCAATTCTGACTGGTGTGAAATGATATCTCATTGTAGTTTTGATTTGCATTTCTCTAATGATTAATGATGTTGAGCATTCTTTCATGTGTTTGTTGGAAATCTGTATATCTTTGGAGAAATGTCTATTTAGGTCTTCTGCACATTTTTAGATTGGGTCGTTTGTTTTTTGTTATTGAGCGGCATGAGCTACTTATAAATTTTGGAGATTAATCCTTTGTCGGTTGCTTCATTTGCAACTATTTTCTCCCATTCTGAGGGTTGTCTTCTCATCTTGTTTATGGTTTCCTTTGTTGTGCAAAAACTTTGAAGTTTCATTAGGTCCCATTTGTTTATTTTTGTTTTTATTTCCATTTCTCTAGTAGGTGGGTCAAAAAGGATCTCCCTGTTCTGCCTATGTTTTCCGCTAAGAATTTGATAGTTTCTGGCCTTACATTTAGGTCTTTAATCCATTTTGAATTTATTTTTGTGTATGGTGTTAGGGAGTGTTTTAGTTTCATTCTTTTACATGTAACTGTCCAGTTTTCCCAGCACTACTTACTAAAGATGCTGTCTTTTCTGCATTGTATAATCTTGCCTCCTTATCAAAAGTATGGTAACCATATGCTCATGGGTTTATCTCTGGGCTTTCTATCCTGTTCCATTGATCTATATTTCTGTTTTGAGCCTGTACCATATTGCCTTCACTACTGTAGCTTTGTGGTATAGTTTGATGTTGGGAGACCGTTCCTCCAACTCCATTTTTCTTTCTCAAGATTGCTTTGGCTATTCAGGGTCTTTTGTGCATTCATACGAATTGTAAAATTTTTGTTCTAATTCTGTGAAGAATGCCATTGGTAGCTCGATAGGGACTGCATTGAATCTGTAGATTGCTTTGAGTAGTAGAGTCATTTTCACAATGTTGATTCTTCCAATCCAAGAACATGGCATATCTCTCCATCACTATGTATCATCTTTAATTTCTTTCATCAGTGTCTAATAGTTTTCTGCATACAGGTCTTGTGTCTCCTTAGGGAGGTTTATTCCTAGGTATTTTATGCTTTTTGTTGCAATGGTAAATGGGAGTGTTTCCTTAAGTTCTCTTTCAGATTTTTCATATCTGGTGTAGAGGAATGCAACAGATTTCTGTGCATTAATTTTTCATCCTGCTACTGTTCCAAATTTATTGATAAGCTCTAGTAATTTTCTGGTAGCATCTTTAGGATTCTCTATGTATAGTATCCGCAGAGAGTGACAGCTTTACTTCTTCTTTTCCAATTTGGATTCCTTTCTTTTTCTTCTCTGATTGCTGTGGCTAAGGCTTACAAAACGCTGTTGAATAAAAGTTGTGAGAGTGGGCAACATTGTTTTCTTCCTGATCTTAGTGGAAGTGGTTTCTCTTTTTCACCATTGAGAACCATGTTGACTGTGTGTTTGTCATATATGGCCTTTATTATGTTAAAGTATGTTCCCTCTATGCCTCCATTTTCGAGGGTTTTTATCATAAATGGGTGTTGAATTTTGTCAAAAGTTTTTTTGCATTTATTGGGATGATCATATGGATATTATCCTTCAATTTGTTAATATGGTGTATTGCATTGATTGATTTTCATATATTGAAGAATCCTTGCATTCCTGGGATAAACCCCACTTGATCATAGTGTATGATTCTTTTAATGTGCTGTTGGATCCTGTTTGCTAGTATTTTGTTGAGGTTATTTGAATCTATATTCATCAGTGATATTGGCCTGTAGTTTTCTTTCTTTGTGACATCTTTGTCTGGTTTTGGTATCAGGATGATGGTGGCCTTATAGAATGAGTTTGGAAGTGTTCCTCCCTCTGCTATATTTTGGAAGAGTTTGAGGTTAGGTGCTAGCACTTCTCCAAATGTTTCACAGAATTCGCCTGTGAAGCCACCTGTTCCTTGGCTTTTGCTTGTTGGAAGATTTTTAATCACAGTTTCAATTTCAGTGGTTGTGATTGGTCTGTTTATATTTTCTATTTCTCCCTGGTTCAGTCCTGGAACGTTGTGCTTTTCTAAGCATTTGTCCATTTCTTCCAGGTTGTCCATTTTATTGGCATATAGTTACTTGTAGTAATCTCTCATGATCCTTTGTATTTCTGAAGTGTCAGCAGTATGGAGGTTCCTTAAAAAGCTAAAAATAGAACTACCATACCACCCTGCAGTCCCACTATTGGGCATATACCCTGATAAAACCTTAATTCAGAAAGAGTCATGTACCAAAATATTCATTGCGGCTCTATTTACAATAGCCAGGAAATGGAAGCCACCTATGTTTCCATCAACAGATGAATGAATAAAGAAGATGTGGCACGTATAGACAATGGAATATTACTCAGCCATAAAAAGAAATGAAGTTGAGTTATTTGTCGTGAGGTGGATGGACCTAGAGTCTGTCATACAGAGTGAAGTAAGTCAGAAAGTGAAAAACAAATACCGTATGCTAACACATATATATGGAATCTAAAATAAAAAAAAATGGTCATGAAGAACCTAAGGGCACAATGGATATAAAAACACAGATCTACTAGGGAATGGACTTGATGATACGGGGACGGGGGAGGGTAAGCTGGGACAAAGTGAGAGAGTGGCATGGACATATATGCACTACGAAACTTAAGATAGATAGCTAGTGGGAAGCAGCCACATAGATCAGGGAGATCAGCTCGGTGCTTTGTGACCACATAGAGGGGTGGGATAGGGAGGGTGAGAGGGAGGGAGACACAAGAGTGAAGAGATATGGGGACATATGTATATGTATATGTATAACTGATTCACTTTGTTATAAAGCAGAAACTAACACACCATTGTAAAGCAATTATACTCAAATAAAGATGTTCAAAAAATAAATTTCTGGGAATTGATCAAGTGGCATGCAGCTAATGAAAAACAAAATTTGTTCAAGAAAATCTACTAAAATTCAGTAAGAATAGTGAGACTTTCTGGTATTTGAGCCATGACCAGTTCCCTATTCCTAAGTCAGCCTGATTGAAGTTCCACTCTGGGTGGGTTTGGGTAAGAAGACAGTTCATCCTCTACCCTAACCTCTTCATTAAGGGCTACCTATATGTATTGGTTGAATTGTGTCCCCAAAAATGATATATTCAAGTCCTAGTCCCTGCTACCTCTACAAGTTACCTTGTTTGGACTTAGTCTTTGCAGGTGTAATTAAGTTAAGAGAAGGTCCACCTGGATTAGGGTGGGCCTTATATCATCACTGGTGTTATCATATGAGAGACAGGAAAATTTGTTGCACAGAAACTCAGAGGAAACACAGGGAAGGAGGACATGTGGTGAAAAAAGCAGTGATTGGAGTGATGCCGTTACAAGCCAAGTAATGCCAAAGAGTTCTGGCAACCATCAGAAACAAAGAAAAGAAAAGGAAGGAATCTTTCCAGAGTCTTCAGAGGGAGCATGGCCCTACCATTATGTTGATTTCATTACTTTTGGCCTCAGTAACTGGTTTTAAGCCACTCAGTCTGTTGTATTTTGTTATGGCAGCCCTAGGAAATTAATACCACATATCTCACCAGGAGGGGCAGGTTTCCAGCTGCTCTAAGCCCCTCCAAGGTAAATAGATTAAATTTCTGGTGAATACAGCCAAGAGGTTGGTGGCTCAGTTCCTCCACCCAGACCATGCTCTAAGGATAGAGGCTCTACTCCAGTTATGAAGGGTTGAGAATATAGGGGCCCTGATCACCCTCACTCCACCTCAAGTTAAACTCAATAACAAAAGACAACCCATTAAAGTGGCCAAAGGGTATGAATAGACAGTTCTTCAAAGAAGATATACCACTAACCAATAAGCATATAAAAAGATGCTCAACATCATTAGCCATGAGAGAAATGCAAATCTAAACCACAAGAAGATACCACATCACACACACTAGGGTGGTTTTAATAAAAAAGACAGAGGATAACAAGTATTAGTAAGAATGTGGAGAAATTAGAACCCTCATACACTGACAGTATGGATGTAAAATGTTGCAGCCACTTTGAGAAACATTCTGGCAGTTCCTCAAAATTTTAAACATCAAGTTACTTATGACTCAGCAATTCCACTCCTAAAGATTTGAAGAAAGTTGTTCAAATAAATGTTTGTACATATGTGTTCATATTGGCAGTATTCACAATAGCAAAAAGGTGGAAGCAGCTCAAATATCCATCAAGTGATGAATGAGAAAACAAGTTGTGGTATATCCATACAGGAATATTATTTGACCATAAAAGTGGATTAAGTAGTATACATGTTACAACATGGTTAAAACATGAACACATTATGCTAAGTGAAAGAAGCTTGACACAATAGGTCATGTATTGTATGATACTATATACATGAAATGTCCTAAATAGGCAAATCCACTGAGATAGAAAGTAGATTAGTGGTTGCATAGGGCTAGGGGGAATGAGAGTATTGTTAGGTGATGGCTATGTGGTGTGGGCTTTCTGTGGGGCAATTGAATATATTCTAAATCTGATTGTTGTGATGATGTACAACCCTTTGAGGATACTACAAGCCATCAAATTATATCTTAATAAAGCTCTTAAAAGGCTATCTGTTATTAATAGTGACTGTTGGGTTTAAGAATGAAAATAAAATTATCTATTGTAATATTTGGGTGATCAAGATTAATATATATGTGTATCAGTCTTCATCAATGATATATATGTATATATACATCAATCTTGATCACGTAAATATTATAATATATATTTACTTGGTGTTAAAAGTCATTTTACTTTATTGTATTGTATTTATTTTATTTTATTTTTCATTCCACAAATATTTATTAAGCACTTAAAATATAATGTTTGGTCACTTTTCTCCAACCACTTTTCTCTATCACTATCACCCCAATTTTTTTTCCTGAGGATATATTACTTTCACAGTAAATAAAATAAAGTTTCTTAGAAGGATACTTGTTTTGCAAAGAATGAAGTGCTGGCTAGAAGAAATGAAAATAAGGTTCATAACTAATTTACTATGCTATGTTAAGAACCAAAGGAAATTAATATTGGAAAGGGGAGAAGAAATATCCCTTTTTTCCATTGTATTTTTTGACATACAAAAAGCTGTATATAAATAATGTGTACAATTTCGTGAGCTTGGAGATAAGTGCACACTCATGAAACCATCACTACAATTTATGCCATAAACATATCCATCACCTCGAAAAGTTTCTTCCTATCATCTTATTTATTATTATTATTTTTGCTTTTTGTGATAAGAACACTTAACAAAAGATTTACCCTCTTAGAAAAATTTTAAGTATATAATACAATATTTTTTAATATCTTTATTGGAGCATAATTGCTTTACAATGGTGTGTTAGTTTCTGCTTTATAACATAGTGAATCAGCTATACATTTACATATATCCCAATATCTCCTCCCTCTTGCATCTCCCTCCCACCCTCCCTATCCCACCCCTCTAGGTGGTCACAAAGCACTGAGCTGATCTCCCCGTGCTATGCAGCTGCTTCCCACTAGCCAACCATTTTACATTTGATACTGTATATATATCAATGCTACTCTCTCATTTTGTCCCAGCTTCCCCCTCCCCCACTGTGTCCTCAAGTCCATTCTCTACGTCTGTGTCTTTAATTCTGCCCTGCCACTAGGTTCATCAGTACTGTTTTTTTAGATTCCATATATGTGCATTAGCCTCTTTGACAAAGGAGGCAAGACTATACAATGGAGAAAAGACAGCCCCTTCAGTAAGTGGTGCTGGGAAAACTGGATAGCTACATGTAAAAGGATCAAATTAGAACACTTCCTAACACCATACACAAGAATAAACTTAAAATGAATTAAAGACCTAAATGTAAGGCTAGACACAATTGTACAATGTTAAATATAGGTACTATGCTGTTTACCTTATATAACAGAAACTGTGTACTTATATATACACAGTACATTTCTGTTACCTTATATAACAGAAACTGTGTACTCTGACTAATAACTCCCCATTTCCCCCTCTTATTTTATATTATATTTTGACATATCTATTTTATTTATTTCTAATGATGAATATTTGGCATACAGTGAAATTCATACATCTTAATTGTTCAAGTCTGAGTTTTGATGAATGTATATTCCCATGTATCCACCAACAAAAGCAAGATGTAGAACATTTCTATCACCTCAAATATTCCCTCATATGGTCCAGTCCATCTCTACCATCTCAAGACAACTACTTTCTGATTTCTATTACTATAGATTAGTTTTTGTCTCTTCTTGACCTTCAGATAAATGAAACTATATACTATGTTTTTGTGTTTGACTGTTTTAGCTTAATATAATATTTTTGCGATTCATTTATGTTGCAGTGTTTTTGTCAGTAGATTCATTTTTTTTGTTTTTTTTGCAGCACGCGGCCTCTCACTGTTGTGGTCTCTCCCGCTGTGCAGCACAGGCTCCGGATGCACAGGCCCAGTGACCATGGCTCACGGGCCCAGCTGCTCCGCAGCATGCGGGATCTTCCCGGACCGGGGCACGAACCCGTATCCCCTGCATTGGCAGGTGGACTCTCAACCACTGCACCACCAGGGAAGCCCAGTAGTTTCTTTTTGATATCAAAATTTGTCTATCCATTCTCCTGTTGATAGACACTATTTTTTTCTAGGTTTGTGTGCTATTGTGAACCAAGCTGATATAATTACACAAAACTTTTTTTTTTGAATGGTATTTTCATTGCTCTTAGATAAAAAAAGAAACAAGGAGTGGAATTACTGGGGTTTAGGATATATATATATATATATATATATATATATATATATACACACACACACACACACACACACATATATATATATATATATTTATGAAACTGTCAGCTTTCCAAAGTTGTAGCATTTTGTATGTCAGCCAGCAAACAGTATATTAGAATTCCTATTTTTCCATATCCTCACCAGTTTAGTATTGTCTCTTTTCTTTAATTTTAGTTATTCTGGTGCATGTTGATAGTATCTTATTATGATAATTAATTTCCACTTTTCACAGTGAATAATGGTATTAAGCATCTTTTCATGTGTTTATTGGCTATTTGTATATTCTGTCAATTGTTCAAGTCTTTTACCTATTGTACATTGCATTGTATGTCTTTTTATAATTTATTTGTAGGCATTTTTATATATTCTGGATAAGATTGGTATTTGAATATGGGGTATCAGGTATAGTAATCCTTTATTAAACTCTTGTGATGTAATAAACTATTCAGGCTAAGTACATGAGGATATAACAATAATTAACTATTTAAAAAAAATAAACTGGTAAGCTAATGTCTTATAAGCACACCAGCTGAAATTTTCATTCTTTCCAATGTAGATCCAGTTATAGGTTATTTCCCCCCTCTGAATTAATCTTAAGCTTATAAGAGTGATATTTCTATACAGGAGAACAGTAAAGCAATTTTCTCTAAAACTGGTTAGTTGCCTCGTTCTCCTCAGTCCTCCAATATCTTTCTATTGTTTTAGGTCTCAAAATAGTCTTACGTGTTAACCAAGAGGTAATCCCATCCTGAATTTAGGAGAATTTATCATTATTGATTATTTCATAACTTATTTCCTCCTAAAATGCTTCATTAGCAGCTTTATAATGACTATATGCCATTGGAAGTAACATGACCATTTTATGAACTCAGCATAAAATTGCTAGAAACTCAGTTTTAAGAGGAAAATTGTTATAGCTAGAGATAACCCTGGCAAATAAACTGTCAGAGAAAATTAAATTCCACTGGATACAGACAATTTGGGTTAACAGTATACTTGTCAGGAGGTCCCATCATCCTAGGGTAGAACATGAACCTACAATTTCCTGGTGTACTTTTTAAATATCTGGCGAATACATTTGAAAACCATGTTATTTATTCTAGGTAATAACAATTTAAATTGCTACAGCCTTCTTCATCTTTCTCAAGTACAGTACTATTTTACAGATGAAAAAGAATATTCCTTTTGAGGGAAAAATATAGCCACTGGCAAAGAGATTGAACTAGCTTAGAAGAGGATCAAAAAAAAAGAAATAGGAAAAGACATTATTACAAAATTATTATAAACCTCCAGAATAATCTGCGTTGGTAGAACAAAAACATAAATATAAAGGACTGCTAATGAAATACAAGAATGTCTGAATACTTGCATTTTTCCCCTCTGATGTATTGCAATAGAATGGACAAATAATCAAGGACCTGTATTTCCTTTTCTGCTTTTTTCATATGGAGGGTAATGTGGAGTTTCTTTCTTTCCCAGGGCCCTCCTTTCTTTCCACCTTCTTTCCAGTTCTTCTCAGGGTTATTTGATGACAGTCTTCTGTCTATCTGGAATGGAGATGAAAATAACTGAGGAGCAATCAGGTAGTTCATAGAGTCTGAATCACTACTTTCACTAAGAACATGTAAAGTGCCGAGTGTTGAATTAATTACCCCAGGAAATAATTTGTATAGGCACTAGAGACTACACAGATGATGACTAGAAGCCCAGTGCTTTCTATCAACTCTTAGGGTAGGTTGACCCATGAGTTACTGAATGCAGTCTTCTTGGTGTAATATCTAGTTCAGGACTGCAAGAGTGTTCCCCCTGTATAGCAAACAGTAAACTATACTATAGCAAACTATACTATGGCAAACAGTAAACTGTTAACCCCACCCACATGTGTTGCAACAAGACATTTCATGGACCATTGTTGCTAAAATCTTGTAAATAAACATGTATTTTCTGACTCTATAAAATCTCATCATAATACAATAACCAGTTTTTCAACATTGGATCTTCATGTCATATCAGTGCAAAGTAGTCTGGAATATAGTTCCTCAGGGAAGAGTAAAATTTTTCATTTGTGAACGTTTAATTTTTATTATGAAAGCATTATAACTTTGGGAATATTTAATATTTTTTCATGCAATAAAGTTGACTCCCAAGATAGTGAAAAAGTAAATACTTTAGTCACTCACAACATTAACCTCCCCCCAATATGTATTTAAAGCTTCCAAAATAATCCTAAGAACCATATATATATCCAAATATAAGGACGCTACTGTGTTTTCAGGGCTTCCTCATGCTTTTTAAATTTCAATTTATAATAATAATATATCATTTTGAATGTCTTTCATCTGTATCATAAAATATTCATTTAAAAGCTCTTGATCATCAAATGTTCCCATGTTAATTGTAGATATCGATTTGTAGTTAAACATTTCATATCTGAAAGAATAGAGGCTAAGCATGATCTGGATATGCAAAATCTAGAGAGATCATGGACCATTTACCTACCATGGAAGGGCTATTGGGCTCCATCTAGTGGATAAAAGAGGTAAGTTTTCCCTGCTTAAGGAGTTAGAGGCATGTGCAAGTATATTATTGACACCACCTAACAATTCAGAAAACTAGTGATCCAAATGGTCAGAGTGACTAGAGTTACATATAGACAAAATTATAGCCTGATGTGTTAGAGAAATATAACCTATTTCTTGTAAGATAGAGCATTTAAGCGTTTACATAGCTCCAGTATTTACCTTTAATCCTGGATCTTATAATTTATGAAAGGAGATAGAAATCATAAGCCATGCACACTGTCATTTTAATTTGATAACATTATGGAAAAGTGTACTAGGAATTAGGAAATTTGAGAAAGATTAATAATAAAAATTTAAGTATTTGAGAATGCCCAGAGAAGAGAAATATAATTTGAAAGCTAAACAAATACTACAGTAGTTCAAAATTCAACAGGTACTAGCTATATGACTTCCTGCACCTAATATAACTTACTGATATCTAATTAAAAGAAGATATCTGGAAAACATCTTACAAAAGTAGAAAAATCAGATATTACCACTTGACCAAGAGGAAGAAGTCAAATGATGTGCTCTGCTGGGCAGTGCAAAACCTTGGGGCCAATTATGTTAACTCTTATTTTGCAGTCTTCAACCATTTGTATATTATTTGTATGGCATTACATAGATGTCATAAGTTGCTATTTTACTGTTTCTGGATATTTCCCTCACTTTCTTTACCATATTCACGTGTGCTCCTGTGTATCTCCCTACCTTAAATACCTATCACATTATCTTACCTGTCAAAATTATACCCATTCTCTAAAAAACAATTTCAAATGCTACCCCTTCTCTTAGGTTTTTATAATCCCCTGTAGCTGGTAAAAATGGCCACAAATATGTCGGCACTCCTCCCATTGAGAGATGTGTTCTGTGTGCCCTCCTCTTTAATTGGTCTGAGCTCTGTGACTACTTTGACTAATAATATAATATGACAGAAATAACACTGCCAGTTTCTACATACAAGCCTTAAGAGATCAGCAGTTTCCACCCTGAGATTTGGATTGGTACCTCTGAGGTAAGCCTACTGCCATGGAAGATGTCTGATTGCCCTAAGACAACCATGCTATATGGAAGCCAAAATTACCCACGTGGGTGGGTTGAGTGGAAAGTGAGAGATACTTGGCTAGTATTTCCTATTCCAGCCATACCATTTCAGGTACCAGACATGTGAATGAAGAAACCATATAGGACATTATAGTCTCAGATGGCAAGACAGAGAGAACAGAAAAACCCAGCCAAAAGCCAGAGTTGAGGTCCAGACATATGTTACTGTTGAGTTACCCCAGATACATCTAGCCATCTGAGGAACCTTCAACTATTTAAGCCACATTAGCTGAGACCTCAGTCATTATGTAACACAGAAGACACTGTGTATGGTGTTAGAGAGTGTTCTAATTTCATTCTTTTACATGTAGCTGTCCAGTTTTCCCCACCGCATTTATTGAAGAGACTGTCTTTTCTCCATTGCATATTCTTGCCTTCTTTGTCGTAGATTAGGTGACCATAGATGCGTGAGTTTATCTCTGGGCTTTCTATCCTGTTCCATTCATCTGTATTTCTGTTTTTGTGTCAATACCATACTGTCTTGATTACTGTAGCTTTGTAGTATAGTCTGAAGTCAGGGAGTCTGATTCCTCCAGCTCCATTTTTTTTCTCTCAAGATTGCTTTGGCTATTCAGGGTCTTTTTTGTCTCCATACAAATTTTAAGATTTTTTGTTCTAGTTCTGTAAAAAAATGCCATTGGTAATTTGATAAGGTTTGCATTGAATCTGTAGATTGCTTTGGGTAGTATAGTCATTTTCACAATGTTGATTCTTCCAATCCAACAGCATGGTATATCTTTCCATCTGTTTGTGTAGTCTTTGATCTTTTTCATCAGCATATTATAGTTTTCAGAGTACAGATCTTTTGTCTCCTTGGGTAGGTTTATTCCTAGGTATTTTATTCTTTTTGATGCAATGGTAAATGGGATTGTTTTTTTAATGTCTCTTTCTGATCTTTTGTTGTTAGTGTATAGAAATGCAAAAGATTTCTGTGTATTAATTTTGTACCCTGCAACTTTACCAAATTCATTGATGATCTCTAGTAGTTTTCTGGTAGCATCTTTAGGATTTCCTATGTATAGTATCATGTTATCTTTAAACAGTGAGAATTTTACTTCCTCTTTTCCCATTTGGATTCCTTTTATTTGTTCTTTTTTCTCTGATAGCCATGGCTAGAACTTCCAAAACTATGTTGAATAAGAGTGGCAAGAGTGGACACCCTTGTCTTGTTCCTGATTTTAGAGGAAGTGTTTTTAGTTTTTCACCATTAACAATCATGTTTGCTGGGGGTTGTCATACATGGCCTTTATTATGTTGAGGTAGGTTCCCTCTATGGCCACTTTCTGGAGAGTTTTTATCATAAATGGGTGTTGAATTTTGTCAAGAGCTTTTTCTGCATGTTTCGAGATGATCATATATGGTTTTATTGCTTAATTTGTTAATATAGTGTATCACATTGATTACTTTGTGTATATTGAAGAATCCTTGCGTTCCTGGAATAAATTCTACTTGATCATGCTGTATGATCCATTTAATGTGCTGTTGGATTCATTTGCTAGTATTTTGTTGAGGATTTTTGTGTCTTTGTCCATCAGTGATATTGGCCTGTAATTTTCTTTTTCTTTCTTTCTTTCTTTTCTTTTTTCTTTTTTTTTTTTTTTTGCGATATCTTTGTCTGGTTTTGGTATCAGGGTGATGGTGGTCTCGTAGAATGGGCTTGGGAATCCTCCTCCTTCTGTGATTTCTGGGAAGAGTTTGAGAAAGATAGGTGTTAGCGCTTCTCTAAATGTTTGATAGAATTCGCCTGTGAAGCCATCTGGTCCTGGACTTTCGTTTGTTGGAAGATTTTAAATCACAGTTTCAATTTCATTACTTGTGATTGGTCTGTTCATATTTTCTATTTCTTCCTGATTCAGTCTTGAAAGCTTGTACTTCTCTAAGAATTTGTCCATTTCTTCCCAGTTGTCCACTTTATTGGCAATAGTTCTCGTAGTTGTCTTTTATGATACTTTGTATTTCGGCAGTGTCACTTGTAACTTAAAATCAATTATAATTTTATTGATTTAAGTCCTCTCCCTTTTTTTCTTGATGAGTCTGGGTAAAGATTTATTGATTTTGTTTATATTCTCAAAGAACCAGCTTTTCGTTTCATTGATCTTGCTATTGTTTTCTTCATTCCTATTTCATTTATTTCTGCTCTGATCTTTATGATTTCTTTCCTTCTACTAATTTTGGTTTTGTTTGTTCTTTCTCTAGTTCCTTTAGCTGTAAGGTTAGGTTATTTATTTGAGATTTTTCTTGCTTCTTGAGGTAGGATTGTATTGCTATAAACTTTCCTCTTAGAACTGCTTTTGCTGCATCCTATAGATTTTGGGACAATGTGTTTTCATTGTCATTTGTTTCTACGTATTTTTTAATTTTCTCTTTGATTTCTTCAGTGATCCATTAGTTATTTAGTAGCATATTGTTTAGCTTCCTTGTGTTTGTTACAGTTCTTTTTTGTAATTGATTTCTAATCTCATAGCCTTGTGGTCAGAAAATGTGCTCGATACAATTTCAATTTTCTTAAATTTACCAAGGCTTGATTTGTGACCCAAGATGTAATCTATCCTGGAGAATTTTCCACGTGCACTTGAGAAGAAAGTGTATTCTTCTGCTTTCAGATGCAATGTCCTACAAATGTCAATTATGTGGCACTTCTTAATTGGAACATCCCACTAATCAGATGTGATCTACCTTGTTTTTGAGAATTAATAGTAAGCACTATATGTTTAACTCTTGGAATTTATCATATTCTGCCTGTACTATATTTGTAAATTCGTCTTAAGTTCTCTAATTTGGTTGTAAACTCTTTAATGGTAAACAGTTTTATTTGTCCAAACAGCTAGCTTAATATTCCTTACACAAAGGGGAGTATTCAAGATATATCTGTTGAGATAAATTTCCTAATTCTTAGTTCTCAATAGATTCTATAGTTTCAGTAGTTATAGAAAAATATCATGAGGCCTATGTTTTCAACCAAATAACAATGTTAACTAAAAGCTGCAGATAAAACAGAGGTTAATAATACTACCCATCTTTCCAAGCTATACTGTAGAGAAAAGGAAAGATTTAATTCTTTGCATAGGGATTCAACTTTAATTTGAAGCATTATTTTTTAGTAAATATCACTGAATAGGCAAAACTAAAATGGGAAGCTCTGACCTGAGTTACAAGGCATATGAGGGAAAAAATCTTAAAGTCAAGGAGTCCAGATCTCAGCCTAGATGAACACTATCCAAAGGCTGGTTCTTCAGGTTGGTGTGTGATGTGTTAACAAGCAGTGAATCAAAGTGCTAAAATGACAGGCAAAATTGCTTGCTTCAGAGAACACTGATAATCTGTTGAAACTGATGATATTCAAAGTAGCAAATTCAAAAGCAATTTCAATATGCTGCTAAGTAATAATAAAAATACACTTTATGATAATGTAGCCTAGGCTAAGATTTATTTATTGGATAATCAAAACCCCAGCAGCCAATTTTCCCACCCTGCAAATGTAACATCTTCTCAGTATAAAAAAAAAATCCTTTTTGAGTCCATGAAGTAATGATTACTAGTCTCAAAAAAGAATTTTTATGTTATATATTTATTTGCTTTTGTAGCTTTTTTTTTTTTTTTTTTTTTTGAGTATGCGGGCCTCTCACTGTTGTGGTCTCTCCCGTTGCGGAGCACAGGCTCCGGACGCGCAGGCTCAGCTGCCATGGCTCATGGGCCCAGCTGCTCCGCGGCACGTGGGATCCCCCCAGAGCGGGGCACGAACCCATGTCCTCTGCATCGGCAGGCAGACTCTCAACCACTGCACCACCAGGGAAGCCCTGCTTTTGTAGCTTTTTAAGATGCGTATTCAAGTACCATAAGACAGTTCCAAAACATTGCTTTCTTCCTTGTCAAAACAAGGTATGTGTGTTTCTAAGCCTCTTTTCCTTTTTATCATAAGACATTATAAGAAAATAGCAATTTATTGCAAAATTATGTCAAGTATTAATCTACTTTAAAAAAATTATACATTGAAAACATATTCTTTAGGTCTCTCCTTGGTTAACAGTTCTAAATTTTATTGCCTATATCACAATTATTTATATTTTTCATTACTCCTCTAGTTGATTATACATTAAACATTAATTCCTTCAAAAATCATTGATTACTATGTGTCAGGCCCATAAACTAGACTCTGTGAACATAAAGATTAATAGTATTACAGGAGAAATACACCCCCCACCCTGGAGTTTCCATAAGGAGGGATTTTTAACTAAACACATTCTGGGGCTCTTTCCTCACCTTTAATCGCTGTAGCTGGGAAGCAGAGATGGCTTGCTTGATGGCTAAATTTGGAAATAATAACTAGGAATGCATAAGCTGTACCCTTCTTTTGCTGTGTGCAGGTGAGTTGTCCCCCAGAGTTGCCAGTTCTCCTCGACCCTGCCTCAATTCTTACCTAAGCAATGCTTTCATGGAGTGTAGGCCTGTCTAGCCCTGGAGCAACTGTGATGGGATGAGTAAATCTGCCTAATTTTAGGGTTCACTTAGTATGTCCATTTGTCTCTTGCAGTATGTGACATCTTCCAACTTAGCCACCAGTAATAAAAGCAATAGTTTGGCCACCAATTTTACCATTTGTTTGATACTATTTTCAGAACCTCAGTAGAGAATATGACTGCTCTTTATGGGGGGCTTTCTCCAGGATTCCAACAATAAGAAATGGTTCTTGCCTTTGTAATCAAATTGGATAGACATACCCAAAAAATTATAAAACAGGTGGTAAGCACACTGATATATATATATATATATATATATATATATATATATATATATATATATATATATATATATAATTAAAGTGTGTTATGTGTGTGGAGGCCTGGGGTACAGCATGCATAACATCCTAAGAGAGAACCATCAAGGTTTATGTATAATTACAAGTTTGATGCTGCTGGAAATTAACAGTGTGAGGTAGGGAAAGGTGTGAGATAAGCCCTAGGCAGGGCCTTGTATGTTACGTCAAGAAGTTTGAACTTTATTTTGACAGGGATGATAAAATACTGAAAGTTTAAAACATGGGAGTGACCTGATCAGATTTGTCCATGGCACCTCTTGGTGGTATATATAATGAATTTGATATGGAGAAGAGTAGAGACAAAGAGACCATTTAGGAAGCTGTTGACATTAGTGTAGGAAAAAAAAATAATAAGTATTTGGATTAATAAATAATAGTATTAATAAGACGAAAAGAGTAAATGATTTAGAAAATGCTTATGAAGTAAAATAAATATGATTTGATCTTTGAACAACTGTGGTGATGATAGGGAATGAGAAATCTAGGGTGATACTCTGTTCTCTAAGTTGAGTAAATACATTTATTACAGTGTCATCAACTACAAAAAATTAAAGCGGAGGAAATACTTGGGGTGATGATAATGAGCTTTAATCTTGGAAATGTTAGAAGTTGATGTATTTAAGGGAAATCTATGCTTGAAATGTCTCCAGATTCCTAGATAAATAATTCCAAAAGTTTGAGAGGAAGTTATAGTTAGAAACTTATATGTGGGAGTTATCAACTGAAAGATAAGGAATAGATAAAATCAAATCTAAGTGTGTAGTATAAGACAAGTATTGGATCAAAGATGAGACTCTCATTAATACCATCATTTAATTGGTGGATGTTTGAAGATGAGCCCATGAGGGAGACAGACAAAAAGTAATCAAGAGAACACAGTGTCATGGAAACCAAGGGAGTAGAGGGTTTAAAAAATATAGGACCAATAAACAGTGAAGAATATAGTAGAGCAATCTAGTAAAGTAAAAACTGAAAAATATCTCTTGTGTTTTATAATTTAGAGGTCATTGAAAGCTTAATGAAAGTACTTTTGACTGGAATGTTTTGGACAAAACCAGATTAAAGAGAAATGAGAGAATGGGAGGTGAAGAAGGAAAGAAGAGTGAATATAAATAACAATTCTGAGAAGTTTTCATGAGAATAGAAGAGTGATTGGAAGGTAGCTAGAGAGAGCAAGTATTAAAAGTATTTTTTCTTATAAGATACCTTAGCACTTTTATATAAAGATGGACAGGAAATCTAGAAGTCATAGAGATTAATGATACAGGGAATATAGTGTAATTGACGGCATGGATTAAGGTCCTAGAGGAGACGAATTAGGGGATCAGATCAAAGGCACAAAATGGAGTGACCTTGAACAGAAGAAAGGATATCTTTGAGACTGTGGTGGAAAGTTGAAATGGATTGTGATAGATGGTTGCAAATTTTTACATATTCTTGAAACCTAGGTCATCTGATGAAAGTGAGGGTTGAGGATACATTTGAGGCTTGAGGAGAGTTGAAATTTTGCAAAGACATTTTCAAGAAATAAGTAATTTGCTAACTGTAGCATATGTACATCTATTGTTTTTGCTTCCCATAATTTCCCTCTGGCTATCAATTCCTCCCCCACCTCAATTCTGACTTCGTGCTTTGGCCAAATTTGTAATGTAGGTTTAAGCCAGTAACTTCATTGATTAGTTTAGAAATTGTCATAGATCCCAATTTAGGTCAATCAGAACAGATATTCAGACTTTGTGGTGTCCAGAGAGAAAAGTGTGTTTGTCTTCAGGGACACATCAAAGAGTTGCACAGCCTGTACATTGCCCATCTTCAGAGGCTCTGTTTGTATTGATTAGAACATGAATGGTGTCACCTGGAGTTTTGCAGCATGGCCCATCCATTGTTTTTGGATGTGGCAGCCATCGTGCTGTCACCAGGAGAGAACTTGTCTGAGAATGAAGCAACACAGAGAATGCCCGGTTCAGAGAAAGACACAAATCAGCCACAAATGACATTATTCAAGTTTCTGCTTTAAGTCACTTTGAGGCTCCAGTTTATCCCAGGATTTTTCATCCGTTGGACATTAATATAAAAATCCACTCCTTTATTTTCATATACTACTGGGATTCAAGTTCCCAGCTCTTCCACAGCTACACATTTTATTTATTTAAATTTTAATTACATAACTTTATTTAATTTTTAAATTAACATGTACTAAAATTGATTTTGATTGATGTACAGATCTAGGATTTTTAATGCATGAATTTATTCATGCAACACTCACCACCATCAGGACACAAAACAATTTCATTACTACAAACAAACTCCCTCATGCCATACCTTTGTATTCTGCCCTAAAACCTGGGAAGCACTGATTTATCTTTCAACACTGTAGTCTGGTCTTTTTGGGAAAATATCATACTAATATAATCATACAATATGTGAACTTTGAGACTGGCTATTTTTACTCACCATAATAACTCTGAGATCTAAGTTGTTGAGTGTATCAAAAGTTTGCTCATTTTTTATTGTTGAGGGTATTCTTTGTATAGAGGCACCAAAGTTTGTTTGTTCAGCCACCCTTTGCAAGATATTTGGGTTGTTTATAGTTTTGAAAAATTATGATCTATTCATAGATCATAAATATCCATTAAAGATTTTTGTGTGAAAACAAATTTTCATTTCTCTAGGGTAAATAAGTAGGAGTTGCATTGCTGGGTCATTTGGTAAATGTATATTTAACTTTATAAGAAATTGTGGGACTGTTTTCCACAGTGGCTATACCATGTTGTATTCTTACCAACAGTGCATGGGTGTTCTACTTGTTCCAGATCCCCATCAGCCATTGGTACTGTCAGTATTTTTGTTTTAATTTTAGCCATTTTAATGTGTATCTTGATGTGCTTTTAATTCACATTTCATTAATGGATATTTATATTAGACAACTTTCATGTGCTTATTTGTCATTAATACATCTTCTTTGATGAAGTGCCTATTCAAGCCATTTGCCCATTTTTAAATTGGATTGTTTGTTTTCTTAATACTGAGATTTTATTTTTAACAGCTTTCCTGAGTTATAGTTTATGAATCTTAAAATATACTCATTTTAGGTATATGATTTAATGATTTTTAGTAAGTTTTTAGTTATGTAACCATCAACACAAGTTTAATTTTAGAACATTTCCATTACCTCAAAAAGAAACCTCACTTCCAATTTTGTAGTCACTCCCCATTCTATGCGTAGCCCTAGACAACCACTAAATTATTTTCTCCTGCTACAGATTTGACTTTTCTGGAATTTGATATAAATTGAATCATTTTATATCATATATAGTCTTTAGCATAGACTTCAAATTGTTTTCTCTCTTTTTAATTGGGTTATATGCCTTCTTATTAAATAGTGAGAGTTGTTGTGTATTTTGAACACAAGTTCTTTATTGGACACATTATTTGCAAATATTTCTTCCTTGTCTGTGGTTTGTAATTTTACTTTCTTTAATGCATATTTTTTAACATCTTTATTGGAGTATAATTGCTTTACAATGGTGTGTTAGTTTCTGCTTTATAACAAAGTGAATCAGCTATACATATACATATATCCCCATATCTCCTCCCTCTTGCGTCTCCCTCCCACCCTCCCTATCCCACCCGTCTAGGTGGTCACAAAGAATGGAGCTGATCTCCCTGTGCTATGCAGCTGCTTCCCACTAGCCATCTATTTTACATTTGGTAGTATATATGTCCATGCCACTTTCTCACTTCGCCCCAGCTTACCTTTCCCCCTCCCCATGTCCTCAAGTCCATTCTCTACATCTGTGTCTTTATTCCTGTCCTGCCCCTAGGTTCTTCAGAACCTTTTCTTTTTTAAGATTCCATATATATGTGTTAGCATATGGTATTTATTTTTATCTTTCTGACTTACTTCACTCTTTATGACAGTCTCTATGTCCATCCACCTCACTACAAATAACTCAATTTCATTTCTTTTTATGGCTGAGTAATATTCCATTGTATATATGTGCCACATCTTCTTTATCCATTCATCTGTCGATGGACACTTAGGTTGCTTCCATGTCTTGGCTATTGTAAATAGAGCTGCAGTGAACACTGTGGTACATGACTTTTTGAATTATGGTTTTCTTAAAAAACACTGTTTTCTGTTGTCACTTGTCTGTGAATTAATAGGAAAATCTTAATTTGCTAATTTGCTTCAAATGCCCCTAGCAGAATTCCATTCTCACAGAGATAGGGGTAATAAATGCCTTAGATAGGAATATTACTGCTCTATGTCCATTTTCACCCACAGAGACTAAAGAAACAGTGTAAATAATGTTAAATGATGTTAGCAACTTTTGTTTGAATTTTCTTTCCTTCTTCTCTTGACACTTGAAGTTAGTTAAAGGAGAAAACTGATATGCTATTCCTTCTATACAAAGATGATGCTACCAGTTCATTGGCAGGGTAAGTTCTTGTAGCTGTTTACATAATGTTTCCCTCAGGGATACCAGTGTAAGGAGGCAGTGTTATGAAATAGAGTTTTGCTTTACTCCTGTCCCTGAAACATGTCAAACTTATTCTGGAGCCATGACACTCCTTGTTTACTTTGCTTTCAGTGCTGAGCTCCCAGATCTTCAAAGGTAGGTCTTTTTCTCCCAGTTCAGAACAAAACTCAAATGCTGCCTCTTCAGAGATCTTTCTCTGACCATTCTAGCCAAATTAGTATCTTTATTTCCAGCTGCTATCTGTCCTCTTGTAGTCTTTATTTTCTCTAATAGCTTCTAACATATATATATATGTTATGATTCTTCTAATATATATATTTATATATATATTTATTTATATTCTTCTAAAAAATATATATATATATATTTATTTATTTATTTGTTAACAAGGTGTCTATATATTTTCCCTACTAGAAAATAAGCCCCAGTGAGGAGAAGGACTATGTCTTGATTTCTACTGGATTTACCAGTATCTCTAAAAGTGTATTGACACATATAAATCACTCAATAAATACTGGTTAAATGTATAACTGAACAATATACATGGCAAGATGAAACACATGCAAAAACACAGCCCAAAAATAAAACACCATGAGTTGTCAAGTATTATATGGCCACAGTATACCTATCTATCTGAACTGCCATTTCATAAATGTTATAACATCATGAGGAGGCAAAGGAAAGATCTTACTTTTTATTTATTAAAGTTATTGTCTCCTCTGGGGGGAAAAAATGTTCCAAAAATACACACTAATATATAAATGAAGATATATGTTTTAAAGTACTTTGGAAACTGTATCTTTCAAATACTGGTCATTACTTTTATGTTAGGTTAGTACAATAATTGTCACAATGTGTACATAGTAAAAATAAATGTTAGCTGTTTTATCTCTTGGATGTTTCTTATTTTGCATGCCTTTATTATAGCACTTATCATGTAGTGTTGTAAATATTAGCTGGGCACCATTTAAGAATACAGATATAGTCTTTAATATTCATGACTATTGAATTTAGTAATTTTGCATTATCTTCTTTAAGTATTTCTTTGGGACCTCTGAGACCCAATAATCCTAAAAGAAAGTGTCATTTAACAAAACATTGCCTAACTTCCCCCATCACTCTCAATATACATTTGAGATCAACTTAGAATTGTGTCATTTGTCTAAGGGAAGAAAGCTGCTGAATTGCCCAAACTATTGTTGACTTAATATGAGGCTATACGTTTATGGAAATCATTCTTTTTAAAATGGAGGGTCTAGGGAGTATCTTCCACTCGTCATAAATTGGAGCAAGGGCACAGTCACCAATGTGTTGAAGTTCAAAAACTCTTCATCTAGTTTGAATCTTAGGTTATTATGTATTTTCTAGGTTAACCTTTGATGATAATAGTTATCATTTGTAGATCCTATAAAAATAAATATATATTTATATCACTAAGATTTCTCCATGTTGTCAAATGGAATCTGATTAGTAAGGCCCAATACTGCCTCTCCAAAACTACTAAAATGAAATCTATACAGACTCAGATAAATGTGAAAAGTCAACAACACTTAAAGGTAATACCGACAGTCCTTATGATGCCATATTTGGGGAAGATTTTCCAGTACCATCATTCTTTTTTTTAGCTGAACCAAGAATAACCTTCAGTGGATGACATATTTTGTTGCTTGAAATTGTGTAGAGCTTGAAAACCTAGCAGAAATAATTTTTCCTTCCTTGTAACTTGAGCCTTGGGTCAAAAATGTAGAATTTGTCCCATCTAGAAAATTGCATTTTCCACCCTTCAAGTCAAAAGTAACAGTTTTATTTTTGTTTTTTTTGTGTGTGTGTGGTACACAGGCCTCTCACTGTTGTGGCCTCTCCCATTGCAGAGCACAGGCTCCAGACGCACAGGCTCAGCAGCCATGGCTCACGGGCCCAGCCGCTCTGTGGCATGTGGGATCTTACCGGACCGGGGCATGAACCCGTGTCCCCTGCATCGGCAGGCGGACTCTCAACCACTGTACCACCAGGGAAGCCCAAAAGTAACAGGTTTTGAGTTGGCCATAAAATGGTCCTATCTCCTTCCCACTCTGAAAAGCACTTCTCCATCAGGGTAAATAATGGAAGGAACTGAGATAGCAGGTTGCTTTCTGAGTGGTTTATTCCCATCAAGTTAAGTGCCAAAACTAGATGAGAAACTGATAAAAATCTGGTAACAGTGCCTGTTTGAGATGAAAGTTTTTCACACATTATGTTGAGTCAGTGTCAGAGAAGTGGGCAGTGCATGGAGAGGAATGTTAATGTTTAATTCAGCAGAAATGTACCAGATTGCTGGGAGACACTGGGAATTGGCTTAGGACTTCCTAGATTACCTGATCGAATGTATTTAAAACATATGGAAATTCAGGAAAATGTTTGAATAGAAAATAAATGTATACATAATATTTTTGCTGTATAGCATCACTCGCCATTTAGAAAAGCATAATTTATTCATTCAACAAATAATTATTGAATGTTATCTACATGGCACTGTGAAGATTCTAAAGAAAAATATTCCATGTAAAATGGAAAATATATAAGCAGCTTAAAATGAACTGAATAAGGAATGTAAAAACCCACATGAAGAAAACTAGAAAAACAAAACAAAAAAACTCTCCTGAATGAAAAATATAGACTTAAGTAGAGGGCAAGGTATTTTGTTTCCTTTTATAGGAAGAATAATATGTAAAGATGTGGTAGGCAGAATCATGCCTCCTGCATCCCCAATTATGTCCATATCCTGATTGCTGGAACCTGTGAATATATTACCTTACATAGCAAAGGAGAGTAAAGGCTGAGGATGGAATTAGGATCATTAATCATCAGACTTTAAAAGTTGGAGATTTTTCTGGATTATTTGGGTGGCCCTAATGTAATCACATGAGCTTTTATTGAATATAAGAAGGTGGAAGTAGGGAGCCATAATGACAATCTAGAAGCTGGAAATGACCCTCAGCATACAGCCAGCAAGAAAATGGGACCCCAGTCCAAAAATCACAAGGACCTTAATTCTGCTGTCAACCCAAATGAGCAAGGAAATGAATCCTCCCCTAGAGCATCCAGAGAGGAATGCAACCCTGCCAAAACCTTGATTTTAGCCCAGTGACATACACTTCAGACTTCTGACCTATGGAACTATAAGATAATATATTTGTGCTGTTTTATGATGCTAAATTTGTGATAATTAGCAGCAGCCATAGAAAACTAATACAAAAGATATGAATTCTTTCCAAATTAATTTACAGCATTTAAGCTACTATTCTAACCAAATACCAAGGGGATTTTTTTTTCAATTTTACAATGTCATCCTAAAATCTAATCTAAATAATCTAAAAGAATGCATTAGAGCAAGCATAGTCTAAATATTCTGAAAAATAAAAGTAATAAAGAGTGTATATTAAAAACTCTTAAAATGTATTAAAATTTTACAATAATTAAGACATTTTGGAAGTAGCACTGGGACTCAGCAAATTAATAGAAAATAATTGAGTGTGCATGATTTTATCTTTATATACTAATAATCGTAATATATGAAAATTCTGTACAAATCAATAAATAAAACATGAATGCATCAATAGAATATTAGTAATTGACACAAACATGAATATATAAAAACATTCTTAGTTTTAATAAGAACAATGAAAATTAAAATTATATATCTTATCTATCAATTTATCAAGATTTTTAAGTATTTATATTTTTTTTAATTTTGGTAAACATACATATCATAAAGTTTACCATGTTAAACATTTTTAAGAGTATAATTCAGTCACCTTCGTATATTCCTGATATTGTGCAGCGCTTACCACTATTCATTTCCAGAACGTTTTCATCATCCCAAACTGAAAATCTGTTCCCCTTAAACAATACCCATCTTCACAGCTCCTGGTCACCTCTATTTTACTTTCTGTCTCTATGAATTTGCCTATTCTAGGTATCTCATATAAGTAGAATCATACAATATGTGTCCTTTTGTGCCTGGCTTATTTTACTTAGCATATTGTCTTCAAGGTTCATACATGTTGTGACATATAAGAATTTTATTCCTTTTTAAGGCTGAATAATATTCCACTGTGTGTATATATATATATATATATATATATATGTATATATATATATATATATATATACATATATATATGCCACATTTTGTTTTTCCATTCATTTGTCAATGGACATTTGGGTTATTTCCACCTTTTACGTATTGTGAATAATGCTATTACATTAGTGTGTAAGTATCTGAATCCCTGCTTTAAAATATTTTCAGTGTATACCTAGAAGTGGAATTGCTGATCATATGGTAATTCTATGTTTAAATATTTGTGGAACCACCATGTTGTTTTCTACAACAGCTGTGTCATTTTACATTCCAACCAGCAATGCCAAAGTTTCCAACACGCTTTACTTTCCATTTTTCAAAATAATAGCCATCATAATGTATGTGAAGTGTTATCTCATCTGGATTTGATTTGCATTTCCCTAATGATTGGTGATGTAGAGCATCAGTTTTAGCTCTTAGTTTAGGTCTTTGATCCATTTTAAGTTAAATATTATATATGGTATAATATAAGGGTCCAACTTCATTTGTTTGCATATGGATATTGTTTTCACAGTACCATTTGTTGAAAAGACAGTCCTTTCCCTATTGAACAGTTTTGGCACCCTTGTCAAAAATCAGTTAGCTATATATGTGAGGGTTTATTTCTGGGATCTCTATTCTATTTAATTGATCAATATGTCTGTCCCTATGCCAGTACCACACTATTTTGATAACTGTAGCTTTGTAGTAAGTTTTGAAATCAGGAAACGTGAGTCTTCCAACTTTGTTTTTCATTTTTAAGATTGTTTTGATTATTCAGTGTTCCCTGAGTTCCACATGAATTTTAGGATGCATTTTTCAGTTCCAAAAAATGCCATTGGAATTTTTATAGGGATTGCATTGAATCTGTAAATCACTCTAGGCAGTATTTTTATCTCATTTTCTTAATTTCCTTTTTGATTGTTCATTGTTAATGTGTAGAAATGTAACTGATTTTTACACGTTGATTTTGTATCCTGCAACTTTGCTGAATTTCTTTATTAGCATTATATAATTTTATTGTGGAATCATTATGTTTTTTTACATATAGGATCATATGATCTGAAAAAAGAGAGAATTTTATTTCTTCCTTTCTAATTTAGATGACCTTGTTTCTTTTTGCTGTCCAATTGTTCTGGCTAGAAGTTCCAGTGCTATGTTGGATAGAAATGGCAAAGCAGACATCCTGGTCTTGTTCCTGATCTTAGGAGAAAAGATTTTAACCTTTCACTATTGAGTAGGATGTTAGCTGTGGATTTTTCATACATGGACTTTATCATGATAAGGAAGTTTCCTTTCATTCCTAGCTTATTGAGTGTTTTTGTCAAGAAAGGCTGATGAATTTTGTTAAATGTTTTTTGACATCAATTGAGATGATCATGTAGTTTTCTCCCCCATTCATTCTATTAATGTGGTAAATTATATTGATTGATTTTTATATGTGGAACCATCCTTGCATTAGGGAAATATACGCCACATGGTCATGGTGTATAACCCTTTTAGTATGCTGCTGTATTCACTGGTAATATACTGTTGAGGATATTTGCATCAGTAGTCATAAGAGATATTGCTCTGTAGCTTTCTTTTCTTGGAGTGTCTTTGTCTGGTTTTGGTATCAGGGCAATTCTGACCTCATGGAATGGATTAGGAAGTGTTCTCTTCAATTGTTTTTGAAGAGTTTGAGGAAGAATGGTATTTATTGCTCTTTAAATGTTTGGTAGAACTCACCAGTGAAGCCATCTTGTTCTAGATTTTTTTTCATTGGGAGGTTTTTGATTACTGATTTCATCTCCATACTTATCTACACAGATTTTCCTTTTTCATGATTTAGTTTTGGTAAATTATGTGTTTCAGGAAAATTTCTATTTCATCTGGACTATCCAATATGTTAGCATATAAATGTTCATAGTATTCTCTTATAATCCTTTTTATTTTTATAAAACCAGGAATAATGTCCCCACTTTCATTCTAGATTTCAGAAATTTGAGACTTCTCTTTTGTTTTAGCTTTATTCAGGTATAATTGATATAGAAGAAAATTGCATACATTTAATATATATTTTTTTGTAAGTTTGGGCATATACATATACCCAGGATACCATCACTGCAACCAAGATACTAAGTATATCCACCACTGCCAAAAACCTCCTTATATTCTTTGTGTTTTTGTTTTTATAAGAACACTTAACATGAGATCTATCCTCTTAATGTATTTTAAAGTGCACAATGCTGTATTGTTAACCATAGGTTCTAGGTTATACATCAGATCTCTGGAACTTATTCTTCTTGTACAACAGAAACTTTACCCTCATTGTAAAACAATTACCCATTTCTCCCTCCCTTCAGCCCCTGGCAACCACCATTCTATTCTCTGCTTCTGTAAGTTTGTTTAGATACCTCATATAAGTGGAATCATGCAGTATTTGTTGTTCTGTAACTGGCTTTTTTCACATAGCATAATGTCTTCTAGGTTCATCCATGTTGCTGCAAACGGCAGGATTTCCTTTTTTTCTAAGGCTGAAAATATTCTATTTTGTATATGTATGTGTGTGTGTATATATATATCCATATATATATATATATACATCCATATATATATATAGCATTTTCTTATCTTTATCCATTGCTTAGTCAATGGACATTTGGGTTATTTACATATCTTGACTATTGTGAATAATGTTGCAATGAACACGGAGATATATATATATATATATATATATATATATATATATATATATATATATATATATATATATCTTTGACATTCTGAATTCAATTCTTTTGTATATAAACCCAGTAGTGGGCTTGCTGGATCATAGGTAGTTCTGTTTTGAATTTTTTTAAGAACCTCCATACTGTCTTCCATAGTGGCTGCATCATTCTATATCCCCACCAACAGTGTATAAGTGTTTCAATTTCTTTGCCTCCTAACTAACACTTGTTATCTTTTTCTTTTTTCATAATAGTCATCCTAGCAGATGTGAGTTGATACCTCATTGTGGTTTTGATCTGCATTTTCACTTATGAGTAATGATGCTGAGCACCAAAAGTTTGTCAATTTTGTTGATCTTTTCCAGAAATCAATTTTGGTTTTATTTTTCTCTGTTGTTTTTCTCTATTTTTTCTCTTTTCTAAGTGTTAGTATTTTCTTCCATCTACTAGTTTTCACTTTAGTTTGCTCTTTTTACTGTAGTTAGTTAAGATGTAAACTTAGGTTATTGACTTGAGATCTTCCTTCTATTTAATGTGTGCATTTATAGCTATAAATTTTCCTCTTAACACTGCTTTTGCAGCATTTCATAAGTCTGATATGTTGTATCTTCATTTATCTCAGGGTATTTGCTAGTTGTCCTGTGATGTCCCCTTTGACCCACTGGCTGTATTAAGAGTGTGTTGTTTAATTTCTACATAGTTTAAATTTTCCCCATTTTCCTTGTTATTGCTTTCTAGTTTCATTATATTGTGTTCAGAAAAATATAATTTATGCTTTCAATTCTTTTAGATTTATTAAGACTAGTTTTATGGCCTAATATGTTTTTTATTCTGGAGAATATTTCATGTGGACTTGAGAAAAATGTGTATTTTGCAGTTGTTGATTGAAGTATTTTGCATATGTCTGTTAGATCCATTTGATCTGTAGTGTTGTTCAAGTCCTCTATCTCCTTGATGATCTTCTGTCTGGTTGTTCTATCCATAAGTGAAAGTGGGGTATTATAGTTTCCAATTATTACTGTGTTGCTATCTACTTCTCCTTTCAGTTTTTTCAGTTTGTTTCAGGTTTTAGTGCTCTAGTGTTTGGTGCATATATTTATAATTGCTATATCAACTTGGTGAATTAAAATCTATATCAATATATAATATCCTTCTTTGTCTCTTGTAACAGTTTTTGACTTAAACTCTATTTTTCATGGTATTAATATAGCAAACCACCCATTCTCTCTTTTGATTGTTATTCATATGAAATATCATTTTCTCTACTTTCAACATGCTTGTATCTTTAGATCTACAGTGAGTTTCTTTTAGATAGCATATAGTTGTATGATTTTTTTAATCCATTCTGCCAACTTACCCTCTATATTATAGCCATTATTTTTCTATTTGTTTTCTTTATGTTTTATAACTTTTTGTTCCCAAATTAACTCAATTATAACCTTTTGTATTTAGTTGATTCTTTGTATTGAAACTTTTTCGCTCTCTTCTCATTTCCTTGTATGTGTATTTTATAGATATTCTCTTTGTTCTTACAATGAGGAGTATCTATAACATATTAATTTTATACTCTCCAATTTGAATTCATACCAACTTAACTTGAATAACATGAAGCAACTCTACTATAAAGCTCCACCCCCTCTACATAATTGATATCACAAATTACATCTTTATCACATTGTGACCAATAACAGATTTATAATTAGTTTTATGCATTTTATTTTTAATCAGGTAGAAAATAAAAAGTGTTATAAACTAAGATTATAATATTAGATTTCATATTTGCCCAAATATTTGCTGGATATCTTTATATCTTCATATGGCTTCAAATTACTATTGATTGTCACTTCATTTCATCATAAAGGACTCCCTAATTTAGCATTTCTTGTAGGGAAGATCTAGTGACAGTAAATGCTCTCAACCTTCATTTTCCTGGAAATTTCTTTCTCATGTTTGAAAGACAATTTTGCTGGATGTAGAATTCTCATTTAACAGATTTTTTTCAACATTTAAATATATCATCCTACTGCTTTCTGACCTGCAAGGTTTCTGCTGAGAATCCAGTGATAATCTTATTGAGGATTTGTGGTACATAATGAGTTGTTTCTCTTGCTGCTTTCAACATTCTCTATCTTTGTCTTTTGAAAGTTTGATTATAATGTGTTTTGGTGTAGATCTCTTTGGAGTTATCTAATTTGGAGTTCTTTCCGTATTTTCCATTTGTAGATTCATATCTTTCCTCAAATTTAGGAAGCTTTCAACCATCATTTCTTTAAATAACTTTTTTCTCCTTTCATTTACTCTTCTCTCTCTGGAGCTCTCATATTGCTAATGTTGATCAGCTTGATGATATCCCACGAGTTCCTTAGGCTTTCTTCATCTTTTAGTTTTGTTTTGGTTTGGTTTGTTTTTTGCTGCTTAGACTTGACAATTTCAATTGGTCTATCATTAAGTTCACTGATGTTTCTTTTCCTTGATCAAATTTGCTATTGAAACTCTAGTGAGTTTTTGTGTCAGTTATTGTACTTTTCAGCTGAAGAATTTCGATTTTATTCATTTTTATAATTCCTTTCTTTGTTGATATTCTCTGTTCACATATCAATTTCCAGATTTCCTTTAGTTGTTTGTGTTTTCCTTTAGCTCTTTAAGCATGTTAATACAGTTGTTTTAAATTCTTATCCTAGTAAATTCTATGTCTAGGCTTCTTCATTAATAATTTCTGTAATTTAATTTGTTCTTTTGACTGTACCACATTTCCTTTTTCTTTGTATCCATTATGATTCATTGTTGAAAATTGAGTATTTAATTATTATAATGCAATAATTGTGGAAATTAGATAATTGTCCCACCCTAGGGCTTGCCATGTTTGTTTTGTTGATTGTTGATGGCTGTAGTAGTCTGTTTTGAAACCATTCCACAACTATTTTTGCAAAGGCTATTCCTTGTCATATGTATGAAGACTCTGTTTCTTTAGCTCATATTCAGGTAGCATTTTGACAGATATTTCCTGGAATTCAAGGAGCTGAAACAGATAAAAATTCCAACCCACCTCCCCACCAAAAAAAGAGAGTGAGCAGCCTCTTTTCTCAGTCTTTCTAATTGCTTTTCTGCTGCAGCACTTCTTTATCAATTAGCTATACTTGCTCTGAGACTAGGAACCAGATGAAAGGTGAAGATCATCTCAAGAGTTTTCTGCATATGACTTAAGTCTGGACATACATGTGGTTTTGAAATTTTTCCCATATGTGTTGCTGCTTTTTAATGTCCTAATTTCCCAAGGCATCATATCTCAGATTATCTGGACCTTAGATGGTCTGTTGTTTCTTCACTCAGAATCTCCTGAACCAGGCATATGTGGGTATGTAGTCTCATTGTAGTTTTTATGAGATGAGTGTCCAGACCTTCAGGTATCCCCAGACAGTTTAGAGTAGATACATGGTAATTTTCAACTAAGATATGCTATACTCCTGCCACTCAATACCAAGACCATCTCAGCCACACCATGGAGAGTGACATTTCCAAAAAGGTTTCCTACCATTTTGAAGATGGCTTTTTCTTGATTGAATGTTTGCTTGGTTGCCATAAACCTTTTATTGTTTTTCAGAGCTTCCACAAAGTTTTTTCAGGTAGCTAATGGTTGATATTTTTATATATCTGTGGGTGAACAAGAGCTTGAAGCTTCCTACTCTGCCATTTTGTTAATCTGTACCTCCATACAAAGTTTCTTGCAAGTTAATACTCAGTAGTAGCTAAGGTTTGGTGACAATCAGGCATTCTCATAAACTGTTGATGGAAATGGAAATTAATATACTTTCTGGAAGGGAAGTTGGAAATATACATTAATTATTTTAAATGCTTATACTCCCTGACTCAGTAAGTGTGCTTCTAAGAAATGGAAAGTTGTTCGTGATATAATGTTGTTAAGTAGAAAATGTGTGTGTAAAAGTGTCTACAGTATATAGTATACTTGCAATTGATACATATTTATATAGCTGTATCTTGTTATATCTGTCTCTCACTCTTTTCTTTATTTATAGGGCCATGCAAAAGAGGTCTATGGACTGGTTCAGGTTTGAAAATGGGAGAGACTGATGACTCAGATCAGCTTAAGTGGTTTTCCCTTTAATTGAATTACTGAAACTGTTAATAATATGTGCAAAGTATACAGTAATTAAAGGACACAAATGGAAGAGTGACTCAGATGCCTGATGCCTCCCTAGCAACTCATGGAATCATGTACAAAAATCTGAGAGGGAAAGGAAAAAATGCTAGGGCTCACTGTCTTTCATAAAAGTAAGCAGAAAGGACCTGTCTAAATATTTAATAGTTTAACTATTTCCAAATAAGGCAAATAATTACTGAACCCACAGTTTCATGTATCTATTTTCTCTTTCTTATTGCATCCTCATGTCTATAGCAGGCCTGGTCAATGGCCTAATCACAATTACTTTAGAAACGTAAAAAATGTTGTTAGAAAAAAATGGTTTCAATGCTAAATATAGTTATTTCACACCATAGTAAGAGGCTTTCCCCTGTCACATATTTTAACTTAAGTGTATGAACAGTCCACAATCATCATTCTACCTAAGTATAAAAAATATATTGATATTCTAACATAGATAATAGTATAACCTCAGGATACTGAATGAAGATGGGTCTTTTTAAGTTGAATTACATCTCTTTCTACCTAAAAGGAAAATCAAAGTGTCTGTAATTTCACTTGTTTTGTTCTTCCCTTTAGAAGCAGTGTTTTTATCATCATATAAGAAAATCTCACTAGTAGCATCATGAATAATGGATCTTGCAATACACTCATTCTATTTTTCTTTTTTCAAAGTCTACTGAATGGAAAACAATATAAAAGAAGATGTCTGGAGTACTTTCTTGTTCACTTTGCTAAGAATAATTCTGACTTTTAACTCCTGGAAATAAAGGAGAAATTCTGTAAATTCCTGTCAAATTTCTAGTTCTTCCCAGTGATAGGAAGAGATGAACATGGTTTCATGGAGGATATTTTTTACTAATGTAAAGATCACAAAATTATGCAGCCTAGTAGAATTCTAGTAGATTCCAATACTGTAAACATTTTGAACCATGTTTGATGAATTGACTATAGAATTAATTAAACTTTGTTCAGATGAGCATGCATCAACATACTGAATTTATATATTTGTTATATATAAGTTGAAGACTGAACTTTTATATAAGAATGAAATTGGAGTAAAATCATTTTGATTTAACTCTTCCTATTTGAATCCCACTGAGAAAATCAAAAATAAAATTAAATAAAAGAAAACTCATTCTTCAGTGACATAAACATGGACAAGCCTCAAATTGCCTAAATCATAAGTTTAAGAAAATATAAAATACTGTGAAATTTGAGTGGAAAGAAGGATGATCATGAACTACTCTTGATGAACTCAAGAAAGAAAAGGAAGAGAAAACTAAAATATGCTCCTTCAGAGCTTAGGTAGTAAATAGATGTCCCTAAAAGTAAGTGTCAGTATCCTTAAGAGTTTAGCCAATGATCCTTGATTAGAGTGCCCGTATCTAAGACTACACCAATTCTCCTTAATCTTGTAAATTGAGAGAAATAATGTCCTCTAAGCAGAATATTTAAGGCAGTGCTGAGAGGTAGAGAACATGACCACAGACCTGCATTGAAACTGCTGACTGCTTCTCTTATTCCCTTCATGCTCTCCAGATTATTTTTCAGAAAATAGATGATATAGAAAACTTTCTCCTTTTAAAGACAGTAAATAAGGAGTAATCTCAATGTGATTACCTGCATATTTCAGTTAAAAGCAAGGAAAAGCAGATATGCAAAATGTAGATACTGACTATAAGTTAGAAAAAGAATTACCCCAGAAAACAGGAAACTTTAGGGCAAATAAATATCCATAGACTCAAGGAATTTTCTGGAGATGTAATCCTTTTGAAAGAAAAACAATTTAAAGGAATTCAAAGAAGATGCAAAAGCTGAAGAAAGATAATGGGACAATAGAAGGAGATGGAAAGGGAATGAGCATAATTTAAGAAGAAAAAATGGAAAAGAATAATACAATCATTAGAACAAAGGAAATAACATTACAAGCCACATCACAATTATAAATACGGTTGAGAACACAATTATGGTAGTGAAATTTGGATATGTGAAAACCAAATTTAGTTTAGGAAAAAAAACCGATGTCTGTGATTAGAAACTAAAAGAACATTGCTATAAAAGACAAGCAATAGAGATCAATACAGACTCTAGGTCTATCCATCTCATTACAAATAGCTCAATTTCATTTCTTTTTAAGGCTGAGTAATATTCCATTGTGTATATGTGCCACATCTTCTTTATCCATTCATCCGATGATGGGCGCTTAGGTTGTTTCCATCTCCGGGCTATTGTAAATAGAGCTGCAATGAAGATTTTGGTACATGACTCTTTTTGAATTTTGGTTTTCTCAGGGTATATGCCCAGTAGTGGGATTGCTGGGTCATATGGTAATTCTATTTGTAGTTTTTTAAGGAACCTCCATACTGTTCTCCATAGTGGCTGAACCAATTCACATTCCCACCAGCAGTGCAAGAGTGTCCCCTTTTCTCCACACCCTCTCCAGCATTTATTGTTTCTAGATTTTTTGATGATGGCCATTCTGACTGGTGTGAGATGATATCTCATTGTAGTTTTGATTTGCATTTCTCTAATGAATAATGATGTTGAGCATTCTTTCATGTGTTTGTTGGCATTCTGTATATCTTCTTTGGAGAAATGTCTGTTTAGGTCTTCTGCCCATTTTTGGATGGGGTTGTTTGTTTTTTTGTTATTGAGCTGCATGAGCTGCTTGTAAATTTTGGAGATTAATCCTTTGTCAGTTGCTTCATTTGCAAATGTTTTCTCCCATTCTGAGGGTTGTCTTTTGGTCTTGGTTATGGTTTCCTTTGCTGTGCAAAAGCTTTGAAGTTTCATTAGGTCCCATTTGTTTATTTTTGTTTTTATTTCCATTACTCTAGGAAGTGGGTCAGAAAGGATCTTGCTGTGATTTATGTCATAGAGTGTTCTTCCTATGTTTTCCTCTAAGAGTTTGATAGTTTCTGGCCTTACATTTAGGTCTTTAATCCATTTTGAGCTTATTTTTGTGTATGGTGTTAGGGAGTGATCTAATCTCATACTTTTACATGTACCTGTCCAGTTTTCCCAGCACCATTTATTGAAGAGGCTGTCCTTTCTCCACTGTACATTCCTGCCTCCTTTATCAAAGATAAGGTGTCCATATGTGTGTGAGTTTAACTCTGGGCTTTCTATCCTGTTCCACTGATCTATCTTTCTGTTTTTTTGCCAGTACCATACTGTCTTCATTACTGTTGCTTTGTAGTATAGTCTGAAGTCAGGGAGCCTGATTCCTCCAGCTCCTTTTTTCGTTCTCAAGATTGCTTTGGCTATTCAGGGTCTTTTGTGTTTCCATACAAATTGCGAAATTTTTTGTTCTAGTTCTGTGAAAAATGCCAGTGGTAGTTTGATAGAGATTGCATTGAATCTGTAGATTGCTTTGGGTAGTAGAGTCATTTTCACAATGTTGATTCTTCCAATCCAAGAACATGGTATATCTCTCCATCTATTTGTATCATCTTTAATTTCTTTCATCAGTGTCTTATAATTTTCTGCATACAGGTCTTTCGTCTCCTTAGGTAGGTTTATTCCTAGATATTTTATTCTTTTTGTTGCAATGGTAAATGGGAGTGTTTTCTTGATTTCACTTTCAGATTTTTCATCATTAGTATATAGGAATGCCACAGATTTCTGTGCATTAATTTTGTATCCTGCTACTTTACCAAATTCATTGATTAGCTCTAGTAGTTTTCTGGTAGCATCTTTAGGATTCTCTATGTATAGTATCATGTCATCTGCAAACAGTGACAGCTTTACTTCTTCTTTTCCGATTTGGATTCCTTTTATTTCCTTTTCTTCTCTGATTGCTGTGGCTAAAACTTCCAAAACTATGTTGAATAAGAGTGGTGAGAGTGGGCAACCTTGTCTTGTTCCTGATCTTAGTGGAAATGCTTTCAGTTTTTCACCATTGAGGATGATGTTTGCTGTGGGCTTGTCATATATGGCCTTTATTATGTTGAGGAAAGTTCCCTCTATGCCTACTTTCTGCAGGGTTTTTATCATAAATGGGTGTTGAATTTTGTCGAAAGCTTTCTCTGCATCTATTGAGATGATCATATGGTTTTTCTCCTTCAATTTGTTAATATGGTTTATCACATTGATAGATTTGCGTATATTGAAGAATCCTTGCATTCCTGGGATACACCCCACTTGATCATGGTGTATGATCCTTTTAATGTGCTGTTGGATTCTGTTTGCTAGTATTTTGTTGAGGATTTTTGCATCTATGTTCATCAGTGATATTGGCCTGTAGTTTTCTTTCTTTGTGACATCCTTGTCTGGTTTTGGTATCAAGGTGATGGTGGCCTCGTAGAAGGAATTTGGGAGTGTTCCTCCCTCTGCTCTATTTTGGAAGAGTTCGAGAAGGATAGGTGTTAGCTCTTCTCTAAACGTTTGATAGAATTCACCTGTGAAGCCATCTGGTCCTGGGCTTTTGTTTGTTGGAAGATTTTTAACCACAGTTTCAATTTCAGTGCTTGTGATTGGTCTGTTCATATTTTCTATTTCTTCCTGATTCAGTCTTGGCAGGTTGTGCATTTCTAAGAATTTGTCCATTTCTTCCAGATTGTCCATTTTATTGGCATAGAGTTGCTTGTAGTAATCTCTCATGATTTTTTTTATTTCTGCAGTGTCAGTTGTTACTTCTCCTTTTTCATTTCTAATTCTATTGATTTGAGTCTTCTCCTTTTTTTTCTTGTTGGGTCTGGCTAGTGGTTTATCTATTTTGTTTATCTTCTCAAAGAACCAGCTTTTAGTTTTATTGATCTTTGCTATTGTTTCCTTCATTTCTTTTTCATTTATTTCTGATCTGATTTTTATGATTTCTTTCCTTCTCCTAGCTTTGGGGTTTTTTTGTTCTTCTTTCTCTAATTGCTTGAGGTGCAAGGTTAGGTTGTTTATTCGAGATGTTTCCTGCTTCTAAAAGTGGGCTTGTATTGCTATAAACTTCCCCGTTAGAACTGCTTTTGCTGCATCCCATAGGTTTTGGGTCGTTGTGTCTCCATTGTCATTTGTTTCTAGGTATTTTTTTATTTCCTCTTTGATTTCTTCAGTGATCACTTCATTATTAATAGTGTATTGTTTAGCCTCCATGTGTTTGTATTTTTTACAGATCTTTTCCTGTAATTGATATCTAGTCTCATGGCGTTGTGGTCAGAAAAGATACTTGATACAATTTCAGTTTTCTTAAATCTACCAAGGCTTGATTTGTGACCCAAGATATGATCTATCCTGGAGAATGTTCCATGAGCACTTGAGAAAAATGTGTATTCTGTTGTTTTTGGATGGAGTGTCCTATAAATATCAATTAAGTCCATGTTGTTTAATGTATCATTTAAAGCTTGTGTTTCCTTATTTATTTTCATTTTGGATGATCTGTCCATGGGTGAGAGTGGGGTGTTAAAGTCCCCTACTATGAATGTGTTACTGTCGATCTCCCCTTTAGTGGTTGTTAGTATTTGCCTTATGTATTGAGGTGCTCCTATGTTGGGTGCATAAATATTTACAATTGTTATATCTTCTTCTTGGATCGATCCCTTGATCATTATGTAGTGTCCTTCTTTATCCCTTTTAATAGTCCTTATTTTAAAGTCTATTTTGTCTGATATGAGAATTGCTGCTCCAGCTTTCTTTTGGTTTCCATTTGCATGGAATATCTTTTTCCATCGCTGTACTTTCAGTCTGTATGTGTCTCTAGGTCTGAAGTGGGTCTCTTGTAGACAGCATATATAAGTGTCTTTTTTTTGTATCCATTCAGCCAATCTGTGTTTTTTGGTGGGAGCACTTAGTCCATTTACATTTAAGGTAATAATCGATATGTATGTTCCTATTCCCATTTTCTATATTGTTTTGGGTTCGTTATTATAGGTCGTTTCCTTCTCTTGCGTTTCTTGTCTATAGAAGTTCCTTTAGCATTTGTTGTAAAGCTGGTTTGGTGGTGCTGAACTCTCTCAGCTTTTGCTTGTCTGTAAAGGTTTTAATTTCTCCATCAAATCTGAATGAGATCCTTGCTGGGTAGAGTAGTCTTGGTTGCAGGTTTTTCTCCTTCATCACTTTCAGTATGTCCTGCCACTCCCTTTTGGCTTGTAGTGTTTCTGCTGAGAGATCAGCTGTTAATCTTATGGGGATTCCCTTGTGTGTTACTTGTTGTTTTTCCCTTGCTGCTTTTAATATGCTTTCTTTGTATTTAATTTTTGATAGTTTGATTAATATGTGTCTTGGCGTATTTCTCCTTGTATTTAACCTGTATGGGACCCTCTGTGCTTCCTGGACTTGATTAACTATTTCCTTTCCCATATTAGGGAAGTTTTCAACTATAATCTCTTCAAATATTTTCTCAGTCTCTTTCTTTTTTTCTTCTTCTTCTGGAACCCCTATAATTCGAATGTTGGTGCGTTTAATGTTGTCCCAGAGGTCTCTGAGACTGTCCTCAGTTCTTTTCATTCTTTTTTCTTTATTCTGCTCTGCAGTAGTTATTTCCACTACTTTATCTTCCAGGTCACTTATCTGTTCTTCTGCCACAGTTATTCTGCTATTGATCCTATCTAGAGTACTTTTAATTTCATTTATTGCGTTGTCCATCGTTGCTTGTTTCATCTTTATGTCTTCTAGGTCCTTGTTAACTGTTTCTTGCATTTTGTCCATTCTACTTCCAAGATTTCGGATCTTCCTTACGATCATTATTCTGAATTCTTTTTCAGGTAGATTGCCTATTTCCTCTTCATTTGTTAGGTCTGGTGGGTTTTTATCTTGCTCCTTCATCTGCTGTGTGTTTTTCTGTCTTCTCAGTTTGCTTATCTTACTGTGTTTGGGGTCTCCTTTTTGCAGGCTGCAGGTTCGTAGTTCCCGTTGTTTTTGATGTCTGTCTCCAGTGGCTAAGGTTGTTTCAGTGGGTTGTGTAGGCTTCCTGGTGGAGGGGACTAGTGCCTGTGTTGTGCTGGATGAGGCTGGATCTTGTCTCTCTAGTGGGCAGGTTCATGTCTGGTGGTGTGTTTTGGGGTGTCTGTGGCCTTATTATGATTTTAGGCAGCCTCTCTGCTAATGGGTGGGGTTGTGTTCCTGTTTTGCTAGTTGCTTGGCATAGGTTGTCCAGCACTGTGGCTTGCTGGTCATTGAGTGAAGCTGGGTGCTGGTGTTAAGATGGAGGTCTCTGGGATATTTCCACCGTTTAATATTATGTGGAGCTGGGAGGTCTCTTGTTGACCAGTGTCCTGAAGTTGGCTCTCCTACCTCACAGGCAGAGCCCTGACTCCTGGGCTGGAGCACCAAGAGCCTTTCATCCACACGGCTCAGAATAAAAGGGAGAAAAAGTGGAGAGAATTAGTAGAAGTGTGAGGAAAGAAAGAAGGAAAGGAAGGAAGGAAGAAAGAAGCAAAGAAGGACAGAAAGGAGGGAGGGAGGTAGGGAGGAAGGAAGGAAGGAGGGAAAGAAGGAGAAAATGTAGAGAGAATTAGTAGAGGTATGAGGAAACAAAGAAGGAAAGGAGGAAAGGAAGGAAGGAAGAAAGAAGCAAAGAAGGAAAGAAAGGAGGGAGGGAGGGAGGGAGGAAGGAAGGAAGGAAGGAGGGAAAGAAGGAAAAAAGACAGAAAGAAAGAAGATACAGTAAAAATAAATTAAAGTATAATGTAGTTATTGAACTAAAAAATATTTAGAAAAAAGAAAAAGAGAGACGGATAGAACCCTAGGACAAATGTTGGAAGCAAAGCTATACAGAGAAAATCTTACACAGAAGCATACACATACACGTTCACAAAAAGAGGCAAAGGGGGAAAAATCATAAATCCTGCTCCCAGAGACCACCTCCTCAACCTGGGGTGTTTCGCTGTCTAAAGGAGGGAAGGAAGGAAGGAAAGAAAGAACGAAGGTAAAGTACAATAAAGTTATTACAATTAAAATTAATTATTAGAAAAAAAAATTTTTTTTTTTAAAAAAACCATGGACGGGTAGAGCCCTAGGACAAATGGTGGAAACAAGAGTATACAGACAAGATCTCACACAGAAGCATACATTCACAAAAAGAGGAAAAGGGAAAAAAATCACAGATCTCGCTCCTAAATTCCACCTCTTCAATTTGGGATCACTCCCTGTCTATTCAGGTATTCCACAGATGCAGGGCACATCAAGTTGATTGTGGAGCTTCAATCCGCTGCCTCCACGGCTGCCGGGAGAGACCTCCCCCTCTCCTCCCTGCTCTCACAGCTCACAGGTGCTCAGCTTTGTACCCGGCCCTGCCCCTGCGCGCAGGTCGCTGGAGGGCGTCTGTTTTTTTGCTCAGACAGGACGGGGTTAAAGGAGCCGCTGATTCAGGGGCTCCGGCTCACTCAGGCCGGGGGTTGGGGGATGCGGGAAGGAGGGGCACTGCGTCCGGGGTGGGCCTGCGGCGGCAGAGGCGGCGTGACGTTGCACCAGCCTGAGACCCGCTGTGCGTACTCCCGGGGAAGTTGTCCCTGGATCCCGGGAACCTGGCAGTGGCTGCTTGCACAGGCTCCGCGGAAGAGGAGCGCGGAGAGTGACCTGTGCTCGCACACAGCCCCCCTGGTGGCGGCAGCAGCAGCCCTAGCATCTCCCGCCCGTCTCTGGGGTCCGCGGTTCTAGCCGCGGCTCGCGCCCGTCTCTGGGTTCCGCGGTTTCAGCCGCGGCTCGCGCCCGTCTCGGGGGCTCGCGCTTTTAGCCGCGGCTCGCGCCCGTCTCTGGAGTTCCTTTAAGCAGCGCTCTTAAACCTCTCTCCTTGCGCACCAGGAAACAAAGAGGGAAGAAAAAGTCTCTTGCCTCTTCGGCAGGTGCAGGCTTTTCCCCGAACTCCCTCCCGGCTAGTCGTGGCACACCAACCCCTTCAGGCTATGTTCAAGCCGCCAACCCCAGTCCTCTCCCTGCGCTCCGTCCAAAACCGAAACCCGAGCCTCAGCTCACAGCCCCGCCCGCCCCGGCGGGTGAGCAGACAAGCCTCTCGGGTTGGTGAGTGCCGGTCGGCACCGATCGTCTGTGCAGGAATCTCCCCGCTTTGCCCTCCGCACCCGTCACTGGGCACTACTCCACGGTCCCGAAGCTCCCCACTCCGCCTCCCGCAGTCTCCGCCCGTGGAGGGGCTTCCTAGTGTGTGGAAACTTTTCCTCCTTCACAGCTCCCTCCCACTGGTGCAGGTGCCGTCCTTATTCTTTTGTCTCTGTTTTTTCTTTTTTTCTTTTGCCCTACCCAGGTACGTGGGGAGTTTCTTGCCTTTTGGGAGCTCTGAGGTCTTCTGCCAGCCTTCAGTATGTGTTCTGTAGGAGTTGTTCCACGTGTAGTTGTATTTCTGGTGTATCCGTGAGGAGGAAGGCAATCTCCACGTCTTACTCTTCCGCCATCTTCCAACCGACCCAGTTATCTGTTTTATATGTAGTAGTGTATATATATCAATCCCAATCTTCCAATTCATCCCACCTTGCCTTCCCCCTTGGTATCCATGTGTTTGTTCTCTACATCTGTGACTCTATTTCTACTTTGCCAATAAGTTCATCTGTACCGTTTTTCTGGATTCCACATATAAGTGATATTATACAATATTTGTTTTTCTCTTTCTAAGTTCACTCTGCATGACAATCTCTAGGTCCAACCATATTGTTGCAAATGGCATTATTTCATTACTTTTTATGGCTGAGTAATATTCCATTGTATATACATACCACATCTTCTTTATCCATTCCTCTGTTGATGGACATTTAGGTTACTTCCATGTCCTGGCTATTGTAAATAGTGTTACAATGAACACTGGGGTGCATGCATCCTTTCAAATTATGGTTTTCTCCAGATACATTTCTAGGAGTGGGATTGCTGGGTCATATGGTAGCTCTATTTTTAGTTTTTTAAAGGAAACTCCATACTGTTCTCCATAGTGGCTGTACCAATTTACATTCCCACTAACAGTGTAGGAGAGTCCCCTTTTCTTCATACCCTCTCCAGCATTTATTGTTTGTAGATTTTTTAATAATGACCATTCTGACTGGTGTGAGGTGATACCTCATTGTAGTTTTGATTTACATTTCTCTAATAACTAGTGATGTTGACCATCTTTTCATGTGTTTGTTGGCCATCTGTATGTCTTCTTTGGAGAAATGTCTATTTAGATCTTCCCCCCATTTTTTGATTGGGCTATCAGTTTTTTTGATATTGACCTTCATGAGCTGTTTGTGTATTTTGGAGATTAATCCCTTGTCTGTTGCTTCATTTGCAAATATTTTCTCCCATTCTGAGGGTTGTATTTTTGTTTCATTTATGGGTTTTCTTTGCTGTGCAAAACCTTTTAAATATAATTAAATCCGATTTGTTTATTTTTGTTTTTATTTTCATTACTCTAAGAGGTGGGTCAAAAAAGATATTGCTGTGATTTATGTCAAAGAGTGTTCTGCCTATGTTTTCCTCTAAGTTTTATAGTGTCTGGCCTTACATTTAGCCTTTAATCCATTTTGAGTTTATTTTTGTGTATGGTGTTAGGGAGTGTTCTAATTTCATTCTTTTATATGTAGCTGTCCAGTTTTACCAGCATCACTTACTGAAGAGGCTGTTTTTCCTCCATTGTATATTTTTGCCTCCTTTGTCATAGATTAGGTGATCATAGGTGCATGGGTTTATCTCTGGGCTTTCTATCCTGTTTCATTGATTTATATTTCTGTTTTTGTGCCAGTGCCATACAGTCTTTTTACTTTTAAATTAATTAATTTATGTTTTTTGGCTGTGTTGGGTCTTTGTTGCTGCACATGGGCTTTCTTTAATTCAGGTGAGCGGGGGCTACTCTTCGTTGCAGTGCACGGGCTTCTCATGGTGGTGGCTTCTCTTTTTGCAGAGCACAGGCTCTAGGCACGTGGGCTTTAGTAGTTGTAGTACATGGGCTCAGTAGTTGTGGCTCGTGGGCTGTAGAGTGCAGGCTCAATAAGTGTGGCACATGGGCTTAGTTCCTCTGTGACATGTGGGATCTTCCTGGACCAGGGATGGAACCCTTGTCCCTTTCATTGGCAGGCAGATTCTTAACCACTACACCACCAGGGAAATTCCCATACAGTCTTGATTACTGTAGCCTTGTAATATTGTCTGAAGTCAGGGAGCCTTGTAATATTGTCTGAAGTCAGGGAGCCTGATTCCTCCAGCTCCGTTTTTCTTTCTCAAGATTGCTTTGGCTATTTGGGGTCATTTGTGTTTCCATACAAAATGTAAATTATTTTGTTCTAATTCTGTGAAAAATACCATTGGTAATTTGGTAAGGATTGCAGTGAATCTGTAGATTGCTTTGGGTAGTATAGTCATTTTCACAGTATTGATTCTTCCAATCCAAAAATGTGATATATATCTCCATCTGTTTGTGTCATCTTTGATTTCTTTCATCATATCTCATAGTTTTATGAATACAGGTATTCTACTTCCTTAGTTAGGTTTGTTCATATATATTGGTATTTTATTCTTTTTGTTGTGATGCTAAATGGGATTGTTTGGTTAATTTCTCTTTCTGACCTTTCATTTGTAATTTTACTTTTCTAGTAGCCATATTAAAAAAATAAGAAAAAAGTAACAGGTGAAATTTATTTTAATAATATCTTTTTTGCAAGCCAGTATATCTAAAATACCATTTCAACATGAAATCAATATAAGGATTATTAATTAAATATTTTACATACTGTCTTTGAAATATCCTGTGTATTTTGCACTCATAGCACATCTCAATTGATTTAGTTACATTTCAAATGCTCCATAACCACATATGGTTACTGGCTACTGTATTGAAAGGAAGATGACATTCTTAAACATGCAAGAGCTAGAAAATTTAGTGCCCATGAGCTTTTGAAAAAAAAAAAAAGGCAACAAACATGCTCTACTTGATGACAAAATCTAGTCAGTGAAGAAAGTAATCCAGATTAAGAACTGAGGAATGGAAAAGCCATGATAAAAGTACTAACAACATGCATTGAATCCTTTCCATTTTTTATAGGACTAAAACAAAACAACTGTGGGGATAATGGTTCTTGAAGTGCTTACACAAATTATACAATCATTTTTATATTATCAAACATTTTTACTAACAAAACTCAGAGATTGGGGTAGGTACTTTGGGAGGAATGTGGGCTGGTTTTCTATTTAGTAGCAGGAAGTTAACAGATGCTATACCTAATAAAATGCATATGTACCAGGCACTGTTTAAAGTCCTTGAGAGGAATAATCTGCAATCCACACAATAATGTTAGGAGATAGGTATTACTATTTTTCTTATTTTAACAGTAAGGAAACCAAGACACATATAGGTTGAGTAACTTGCCACTTTGGTTAAGTGGTGGAGCTAAGTTTCAGACCTAGAAAATTTGATTTGAGTGTTTGTTCTCTTAATCAACTTGCTACGGTGCCTAATGTAGAAAAGTGTCATAAAATATATATGTATATACATTTATATACATATATATTTTATTTTACTATATATATATATGACAGCAAAAATGGCTCAATAATTCCTTGTAATATTTTAAAAACTTTATAGAGTTCTTTTAACAATGTCTCATTTCAATGAAACATTTATCTGAAATGCAGTAATTATTTAATTTTTTCCTTACTCTTTTTCCTCCTAAAAATCAATGAAATTAAAATTAAGCTGTCCATAAGTTTAGGAAATATTGAGCTATCTTTCAAGTTTGAGGGTTTTTATGTCCTTGAAGGTGATTATGGTGCACAGAAAAAATTATTCACAAGTTCCATTAACTATAACATTAATATTCAGTTTATTAAAGTTACAAACTCAAAAAGCCAGTTATTCTTGAGGCTTCCATTTTCAGTTGGTAATATCATTATATTCATATATTTAGCTAATTGCAAAAAATTAACTTTAAGGAAGATTTTTACAACTTAAAGTTGCATAAATATTTTAAGCTGGATTTATAAATATATTTATTTTGTTTCCTTTAAGTACTCAACTAACTTGAACAAAATACTCCTGGTATACTTGAATGTCTGATGAGTCTTGAATTTTCTTAGAGTTATCCTACAAATATTTGCTAAGAACTTATTATTGGGAGGGACCTTCAAGATAGCAGGGGAGTAAGACATGGAGATCACTTTCCTCTCCAATAATGCATCAAAAATACATCTACATATGGAACAAATCCTACAAAACAGCACCTGAATGCTGGCAAAAGACCTCAGATTTCCCAAAGGGCAAGAAAATCCCCATGTACTTGGGAGGGCAAAAAAAAAAAAAAGAGAGAAAAAGAAAAAACAGAGACCAAAGAATAAGGATGGGAACTGCACCTCTGGGAGGCAGCTGTGAAGGAGAAAAAGTTTCCACACACTAGGAAGCCCCTTCACTGGTGGAGATGGGGGGTGGGTAGGGAGGAGGCTTTGGCGCCATGGAGGGGAGTGAAGCAAAAGGGGTGCAGAGGGAAAAGCAGAGAGACTCCTACACAGAGGACCAATGCCAACCAGCACTCACCAGCCTGAGAGGCTTATCTGCTCACCCGTGGGGGTGTGGGGGCTGGGAGATGAGGCTCGGGATTTGGAGATCAGATCCCAGGGAGAGGACTGGGGTTGGCTGTGTGAAAGCAGCCTGTGGGGACTAGTGCACCACAGCTAGCCAGAAGGGAATCCGGGAAAATGTCTGGACCTTCCTAGGAGGCAAGAGACCATTGTTTCAGGGTGCACAAGGAGAGGAGATTCAGGGCACCGCCTAAACAAGTTCCAGACCAGCTTGGACACTAGAATTGGGCATGAAATGCTAAGGCTGCTGCCGCCACCACCAAAAAGCCTGTGTGCAAGCACAGGTCATTATCCACACACCCCAATATGACAGCCTGTGCAGCCTGCCGCTGCCTGGGTCCCATGATCCAGGGACAACTTCCCCGGGAGAACACATGGCATGCCTCGGGCAGTTGCAGCATCACGTTGGCCTCTGCCATGGCAGGCTTACCCCACATTCCAATTATGACTATCTTACCCCCACTCCCCTGAGCCTGAGTGAGCAAGACTGCCCTAATCAGCCACTGCTTTAACCCCATCTTGTCTGGGTGGGGAACAGATGCCAGAGGATGACCTACATGAAGATGTGGGGACAAAACAAAAGCTGAACCCCAGAAACCATGCAGAAAAAGAAGACAAAGGGATATTTCTCCATGCAGCCTCAGAGCAGTGGATTAAATCCCTACAATCAACTTGATGTACCCTACATGTGTGGAATACCTAAATAGACAATCAATCATCCAAAGTTGAGGTGATGGACAATGGAAGCAAATATAGACCTGGAGTTTGCTGTCTGCAACTGATTTGTTTCCAATTTTTATGTTTACCTTAGTTCAGTTTTCATCACTTGTTATCATTAGTGGATTTGCTTGTTGGTTTTGTTGCTCACTTTTTTAAAAAAAATATTTTATTTATTTCTCATTCTTTTATTTTAATAATTTTTAAATTTTTATTTGTTAATTTTATTTTATTTTTCTTCCTATTTTTCTCCCTTTTCTTCTGATATGTGTGGCTGAGAGGGTCTTGGCACTCTGGCCTGGTGTCAGGCCCAAGCCTCTGAGGTGGGAGAGCTGAGTTCAGGACATTGGATCACCAGAGACCTCCCAGTCTCACATAATATCAATCACTGAAAGTTTTCCCAGAGATCTCTGTCTCAACGCAAAGACCCAGCTCCACCCAATGGCCAGCAAACTCCAGTGCTGGACGCCCCATGCCAAAGTACTAGCAAGACAGAAACAAGAACCCACCCATTAGCAGAGAGGCTGCCTAAAGTTATAAAAAGTTAACAGGCACCCCACAATACAGCACTGGACGTGGCCCTACTCACCAGTAAAAAAAGATCCAACCCCACCCACCAAAACACAGGCACCAGTCCCCTCCATCAGGAAGCCTACACCAGTCACAGAACCAACCTCACCCACTGAGAGCAAACACCAAAAACAATGGCAACTATGAACGTGCAGCCTGTGAAAAGGAGACCCCAAACACAGTAAGCTAAACAAAATGAGAAGACAGAGAAATATAAGCAGATGAAGGATCAAGGTAAAAACCCACAAGACCAAATAAATGAAGAAGAAATAAGCAGTCTACCTGAAAAAGAATTCAGAGTAATGACAGTAAAGATGATCCAAAATCTTGGAAATAGAATGGAGAAAATACAAGAAACATTTAAGAAGGAACTTGAAGAACTAAAGAGAAAGCAAACAATGATGAACAACACAATAAATTAAATTAAAAATTCCCTAGAAGGAATCAATAGCAGAATAACTGAGGCAGAAGAACAGATAAATGACCTTGAAGACACAATAGTGGAAATAACTACAGCAGAGCAGAATAAAGAAAAAAAGAATGAAAAGAATTGAGGACAGTCTCAGAGAACTCTGGGACAATATTAAATGCACCAATATTCGGAATATAGGGGTCCTAAAAGAAGAAGAGAAAAAGAAACGTTCTGAGAAAATATTTGAAGAGATTATACTTGAAAACTTATCTAACATGGGACAGGAAATAGTCAAGTCCATGAAGCAAAGAGAGTCCCATACAGGATAAATCCAAGAAGAAAAAGGCCCAGACACATATTAATCAAACTACCAAAAATTAAATACAAAGAAAAAATATTAAAAGCAGCAAGGGAAAAACAACAAATAACATTCAAGGGAATCCTATAAGGTTAACAGCTGATCATTCAGCAGAAACACTGCAAGCCAGAGAGGAGTGGCAGGACATATTTAAAGTGATGAAAGGGGAAAACCTACAACCAAGATTACCCAGCAGGTATTTCATTCAAACTTGACAGAGAAATTAAAACCATTAGAGACAAGCAAAAATTAAAAGAATTCAGCACCACCAAACCAGCTTTACAGTACATGCTAAAGGAACTTCTCTAGGCAGGAAACACAAGAGAAGGAAAAGAGCTACAATAACAAGCCCAAAACAATTAAGAAAATAGTAATAGGAACATACATATCTATAATTACCTTAAATGTAAATGGATTAAATGCTCCAAACAAACACATACATTGGCTGAATTGATACAAAAACAAGACCTGTATATATGCTGCCTACAAGAGACCCACTTCAGACCTAGGTACACATACAGACTGAAAGTGAGAGGATGGACAAAGATATTCCAATCAAATGGAAATTACAAGAAAGCTGGAGTAGCAATACTCATATCAGATAAAAAAGACTTTAAAATAAAGACTATTACAAGACAAAAGAAGGACACTACATAATGATCAAGGGATCAATCCAAGAAGAAGATATAACAATTGTAAATATTTATGCATCCAACAAAGAGCATCTCAATGCATAAGGCAAATGCTAATAGCCATAAAAGGGGAAATCAACAGTAACACAATCATAGTAAGGGACTTTAACACCCCACCTTCAGCAGTGGATAGATCATCCAAAATGAAAATAAATAAGGAAACACAAACTTTGAATGACACATTAGACCAGAGCGATATAATTGATATTTATAGGACATTCTATCAAAAAATGACAGAATACACTTTCTTCTCAAGTGCACAATGAACATTCTCTGAGATAGATCATATCTTGGGTCACAAATCAAGCCTTGGTAAATTTAAGAAAATTGAAATTATATCAAGTATCTTTTCCAACCACAAGACTATGAGATCAGAAATCAACTATAGGAAAAAAAAAACTAAAAACTAAAAACCCATGTAAGCTAAACAATATGCTGCTAAATAACCAAGAGATCACTGAATAAATCTTAAAGGAAGTAAAAAGATACCTAAAAACAAATGACAGTGAAAACACAATGACCCAAAACCTATGGGATGCAGCAAAAGCAGTTCTAACAGAAGCTTATAGCAATACCATCTTACATCAAGAAAGAAGACAAATCTCAAATAAACAACCTAACCTCACACCTAAAGGAATTAAAGAAAGAGGAACAAAAAGACCCCAAAGTTAGCAGACCAAAGAGATCATAAACATCAGATCAGAAATAAAAGCTGTTTCTTAGAAAAGATAAACAAAATTGATAAATCATTAGCCAGGCTCATCAAGAAAAAAGAGAGAAGACTCAAATCAACTGAATTAGAAATGAAAAAGGAGAAGTAAAAACTGACACTGCAGAAATACAAAGGATCATGAGAGACTACTACAAGCACCGATTTGCCATTAAAATTGACAACCTGGAAGAAATGGACAAATTCTTAGAAAAGCACAACCTTCCAAGACTGAACAAGGAAGTAATAGAAACTATAAACAGCCCAATCACAAGCACTGAAATTGAAACTGTGATTAATAATCTTCCAACAAACAAAAGTGCAGAACCAGATGGCTTCACAGGAGAATTCTATCAGACATTTAGAGAAGAGTTAACAGATATTCTTCTTAAACTCTTCCAAAATATAGCAGAGGGAGGGGCATCCCAAACTCATTCTATGAGACCACCAACACCGTGATGTCCAAACCAGACAAAGATGTCACAAAGAAAGAAAACTACAGGCCAATATCACTGATGAACATAGATGCATATACCATCAACAAAATACTAACAAACAGAATCGAATAGCACATGAAATGTACCATACAGCATGATCAAGTGGGGTTTATCCCAGGAATGCCAGAATTCTTCAGTATATGCAAATAAATCAATTTGATAGATCATAAAAAACTGAAGGATAAAAACTATATGATAATCTCAATAGATGCAGAAAAAAATCTTTCAACAAAATTCAACACCGATTTATGATAAAAAAACTCTCCAGAAAGTAGGCATAAAGGGAAACTACCACAGCATAGTAAAGGCCATATATGACAAGCCCACAGCCAAAATCGTTTTGAATGGTGAAAAACTGAAACCATTTCCACTAAGATCAGGAACAAGACAAGGTTGCCCACTCTCGCCACTATTATTCAACATAGTTTTGGAAGTTTCAGCCACGGCAATCAGAGAAGAAAAAGAAATAAAAGGAATCCAAATTAGAAAAGAAGAAGTAAAACTGCCACTGTTTGCAGATGACATGATACTATACATAGAGAATCCTAAAGAAGCTACCAGAAAACTACTAGAGCTAATCAATGAATTTGGTAAACTAGCAGGATAGAAAATTAATGCACAGAAGTCTCTTGCATTTCTACAAGCTTACAATGAAAAATCTGAAAAAGAAATTAAGGAAACACTCCCATTTATCATTGCAACAAAAAGAGGAAATTACCTAGGAATAACCTACTTAAGGAGACAAAAGGCCTGTATGCAGAAAACTATAAGACACTGTTGAAAGAAATTAAAGATGTTAGAAACGGATGGAGAGATATACCATGTTCTTGGATTGGAAGAATTAACAGTGGGAAAATGACTATACTACCCTAAGCAATCTACAGATTCAGTTCAATACCTATCAAACTACCAATGGCATTTTTCACAGAACTAGAACAGAAAATTTCACAATTTGTATGGTAACACAAAAGACCATGAATAGCCAAAGCCATCTTGAGAAAGAAAAATGGAGTTGGAGGAATCAGGCTCCCTGACTTCAGACTACACTACAAACCTACAGTAATCAAGACAGTATGGTATTGGCACAAAAACAGAAATATAGATCAATGGAAGAGTTTAGAAATCCCAGAGATAAACCCATGCACCTATGATCACCTAATCTATGACAAAGGAGGCAAAAATATACAATAGAGGAAAGATAGCCTCTTCAATAAGTGGTGCTGGGAAAACTGGACAGCTATCTGTAAAAGAATGAAACTAGAACACTCCCTAACACCATATACAAAACAAACTCAAAATGGATTAAAGACCTAAATGTAAGGCCAGACACTATAAAACTTAGAGGAAAACATAGGCAGAACACTCTATGATATAAATCACAGTGAGATCCTTTTTGACCACCTCCTAGAGAAATAGAAATAAAAACAAAATTACACAAATGGGACCTAATGAAACTTAAAAGCATTTGCACAGTAAAGGAAACAAGAAACGAGACAAAAAAAACAACCCTCAGAATGGGAGAAAATATTTGCAAAGGAAGCAACTGATAAAGGTTTAATCTCCAAAATATACAAACAGCTCATGCAGCTCAATATCAAAAAGAAATACAATCCAATCCAAAAGTAGGCAGAAGGCCTAAAAATACATTTCTCCAAAGAAGATATACAGATTGCCAACAAACACATGAAAGGATGCTCAACATCGCTAGTCACTAGAGAAATGCAAATCAAAACTACAATGAGGTATCACCTCACACCGGTCAGAATGGCCATCATTAAAATTCTACAAACAACATACCCTGGAGAGAGTGTGGAGAAAAAGGGATCCTCTTGCACTCTTTGTGGGATTGTAGATTGATACAGCTCCTATGGAGAACATTATGGATGTTCCTTACAAGACTAAAAATAGAACTGCCATATGACCCAGCAATCTCACTACTCTGCATATACCCTAAGAAAACCATAATTCAAAAAGAGACATATACCACAATGTTCATTGCAGCATTATTTACAATAGCCAAGACATTGACATAACCTAAGTGTCCATCAACAGATGAATGGATAAAGAAGATGTGGCACATATATACAATGGAATATTAGTTGTAAAAAGAAATGAAATTTAGTTATTTATAGTGAGGTGGATGGACCTAGAGTCTCTCATACAGAGTGAAGTAAGTCAGGAAAACAAACACCATAGGCTAACACATATATATGGAATCTAAAAAAAAAAAATGGTTTTGATTAACCTAGGTGCCGGACAGGAATAAAGACACAGATGTAGAGAATGGACTTGAGGACACGGGGCAGGGAAAGGGTAAGCTCTGATGAAGAGTGAGAGTAGCCTTAATATATACACTACCAAATGTAAAATAGATAGTGGGAAGCAGCTGCATAGCACAGGGAGGTCAGCTCAGTGCTTTGTGACCATCTATTGGGTTTGGATAGGGAGGGTGGGAGCGAGACGCAAAAGGGAGGGGATATGGGGATATATGTATACATATAGCTGATTCACCTTTTCATACAGCAGAAACTAACACAACATTGTAAAGCAATTATACTCCAATAAAGATGTTTAAAAATAAAAGAACTTATTATTGGGCAGGTTCTCTTCTTGGCACTTAGATGGTAGCACTGGATGAAGTAGAAGGAAATCCCTAGCTTCATGGAATTTTCATTCTAAATGTTCCCAGTTTGTGTATCAGCTTAGGGAGATCTCAGTTTAAATTCACAAATATAAATCAATTTTTCATTGCATATTTTAGTTTAGAATTACAGATTGACGTTTTAATAGGCTAAACCCTTTAAAAAAGTTATTGACACTTAAAATGCCAAAACATGAACATATTTGGTGAAAATATTAATACCATGAGTTTCATTCTCTTAAAAATTTCTATACTGAATTCTAAATCTCAGGCTCTAAAATATGCACAATTACTAAAAGAAAATAAAATTTGGCATCCTAAATGATTTTGGGAGATAACATCACAGATTGTAATGGTTAGTTTCATGTGTCAACTTGGCTAGGCTATGGTGCTGGTTGTTTGGTGAAACGCCAATTTAGATACTGCTGTAAAGGTATTTTTTACATGTGATTAACATTTAAATCAGTAGTATTTGAGTAAATCATTTTACACTCATTAATTGGGTTGGTCTCACCCAGTCAGCTGAAGACCTTGAGAGCAAAGACTGATCTTCCATGAAGAGTAAGCAATTCTATCTCAAGATTGCAAGATAGAAGGAATCCTGCCTATATTTCCAGCTTGTTAGCCTGTCATGAAGATTTTGGACTCAAGATTGTAACGTCATCTCTTACCTTAATCTCTAGCCTGCCAGACTATCCCACAGGTTTAGGAGTTACCTGCCTCCACAATCACATGAGGTAATTTCTTAAAATAAATTACATGTGTGTGTGTGTATATATATATATATATATATATATATATATATATATATATATGTATGTATGAATAATGAAATGGTGAACATGTTACATGATTGTCCAATTTAGACGTTAGTTTTTTATTTGATACTGAATGAAAATTAGAATACTAAAAATAGCTAGTCACCATCTTAAGCACTTTATAGGCTTTACTTAATTTGATCAACCATCAAACTACTTCTCCTAAAAATTTTAATAAGCTTCAGGTTCTTCCATCATCAGAATACTGTCCTTTGCTTAGCCCAGGACATGACGGATCAGTGCAGTTATTAGCCACAGACATATGTCAGGATGCCACGAATATTTTTACATGAACTAAATTGAATGGGACAGAAATCAATAACTATGTTAAGAAAATCAGACTCAGTACCTGAAGTACAGCACATGTTAGTGGAAGGTGACAGGTAAGGAGTGAGATAAAAAGAACAAAATATTGTGAACAGAATGCATTCAACCACCAGGAAGGTTGTTTACTGTTCCAGTGACCAGTATATTCAATGGTGAATATAATATACTTGTACATCCCCCATTCCCCACTGTTATTATCTTCATTTTCACCTTAGAATGTATGCACAATATTTGCCTCATAGATCACTGTATGTAAGAAGAGATATCAAATCTCAAACTATGGAGTAGAAAAATATTTTTGCTTTGAGTTTTGCTACCATCCTGCCTTTGGATCCCACTAAAGCAATTATTGCATTATCTCGGTGAAAATTCCATAGTAATTTGTTGCTGTAGATATAAGTATTAAATGTAACTGATGTGCTGTGGGTGTTAACCTAATTGCCCAGCCAAACTCGTTGGCTGAAAGGCCAACAGATTCTCTGGTGGTATACCTCAATCAATGCACCATTTACAACTGACCTTGTTCGTGATATACTTTTTTCTTAAAAGCCCCTTGTATTTGATCTTCTGACTGTGACTATGCTTTTTATACAAGATATTTGTGCATTTGTGTTTTTTGCACAAAGCCTCATTTGTGTTTATTGAGGCTTTTCAGACATCTTAGCTGTCTATCCTCTTTTACTGTTAAGAGTACTACCTAACTGGACTTCCTTAGCCATCTAAAGGCACCAAGTACATCCATCCATTTCTTTTTATGTATTCCCTGTCATCAAAATTAAGTTTGGTTTAGAGTGCCAGGTAGTCTCTATATTTGAACTCCTATAATAATAGGGGGTAATCACAATAATTAATCTTTGGTTATGGACTAGTTGCATATAATTGGAAAAAGTATCTATATACTTTACTAAGGGTCTTAAAGTTGGGAAGACCAATCCTGGAATTTAATTTTTTTTTTCTTAAATACTATGGTGGAGTATCTTTGACATAATAAGCAATGTATTTCTAACTTGTAGCTTTGGTATTACCACTTTAAAAATCACACGACACTTCTCTCTTGGGAAAATAGTCAGCATCCTAACAGGAAACAGAATTTACTGTAGATAGTACAAATGAAGGGACTTTTACTGAAGGGACCATTAATGAAATGTGCAAAGGCTACAGGGATAAACAAGGAATATTACAACACTTATAAATAAGCAATTGTGGAAAACCACTAGCACTCCTAGGATCAAGTGGAGGAAATAATGTTATCAAAACCCAGTAAAATGTGTTGCAGTATGGGAGAGTTTCCCAGTGGGAAACTGCATTCAAGGCGGGAGATGTGGCTATTATCAGAGACATTGTGCCAAAGTAAGAGATGTATTAGTTACCTCAGGCTGCCATATCAAAATAACATACACTGAGTGGCTTAAGCAACATAAGTTTATTTCTCACATTTCTGGAGGCTGGGAAGTCCAATATTAAGGTGCCAGTTGATTGAGTTCCTGGAAAGGCTCTCTTCCTGGCTTGTAGATGGCCACCTTCTTAATGTGGGCTCACATAGCCTTTCCTCAGTGTGTGTGCTTAGGGAAAGAGAGAAGAGAGAGTAAAGGGAAGTGAGAGAAGAGAGGAGAGGAGAGGAAAAAAGAGATTTCTACCACTTTTTATAAGACCACAAGTCCTTTTGAATTAGGATTCCATTTTTATGACCTCATTTAACCTTAATTGCCTCCTAAAAGCCCTACATCCAAATATAGTCACACTTTGAGGATTAAGGCTTCAACATATGGAGCTGGGGACTGGGTCACAGTTCAATCCATAGAAGCGAGGGAGCAGCTAAGAAAAATCAGGACCTCTTTCTCCCTATGTCCTCCCATATCTTACCAGTTCCTACATTACTCAAAGCCAACCACAGGCCAACTAGCAAGGGAATCTAGATAAGCAGTACATAAGCATCAGTATCTAAGGACACAGAACAGGCAAAGGACAGATTGCAAATATGGTGAGGAAGCAAGTGGAGAATTTACAACTCAGCTAATCCATATGGCATCTTTACATCTGAAAAGGGAAGTTACAGTATAAGCTTAGGTTATTATATTACTCAGGGAAAAAGGTGGTACATGACAGGGAGAGATGTTGCTGAGGCCCTGGAAAATGATACTGGATATGGTGAGCTAATATGGATCTGAGTAAAGAAATTACATTATGACCACTCAAACCAGCATTATCCAGGAGTTAATTGGAAACTGAACTAGCTACCATAAATCTGAATTGAAAACCAGTCAAGTCAACAAGAAATTAGTTTCCTTAGGGCCAAGGAGGCACCCTCGCACCTGCAGGACAACTTGTTCCAAACAGAGGGAGGTATAAGCTTTCTGGTAGAGCTGCAACTGCTGAGAAGCTGGCCTTGTTGCAGTTTCTCCCAGATGTTTTTTTAGATAAGCAACAGGAAAGCAGCATAGGTGACTACTCAGTAGCAGAGGGAAACAGTTGACTCCCAAATCCATAACCATCATTCAATGAAAGCAAATACTCACAGACCCTAATGAATAGCAGTGGGAATTGCATTGCTGGAATTCTAAAAATAAAAGTATCAAAATCTTCTTTACAATGGAAGTAATGGCAAAACAGCACACCTAAGACACCAAACCTGGAGAAAAGCAGTATATCCCTGACATGTAAGAAATGGATCATTCTGACATCAAGGGCTTCAAGACAGCTCCAATGACCTGTGGGCAAGTTTTGTGTTTTAAACATAAAAAAGTCTCCACAAAGCCATGGGAACTCAGAGGAGGATATCCATTAGGCTGCATGTGATCATAGGAGAAGCATGAATAAAGACATAAAAATACAGGAAACATAATACAGAAAACTATAAACAATAAAGAAAAGATAGAAATACTAAAGAATAAGGGAAGAAGAAATATAGTACGTATCCATTATCATTCCACCTGTGCCTGGCATTAACCACTGATTAAGCCATGTGGCTGACAGAATTTGGTGCTCCTGTCAAGTGTCAGGCCTGTGCCTCTGAGGTGAGAAAGCTTAGTTCAGTCATTGGTCCACCAGAGACCTCCCATGTCCATGTAATATCAAATGGCAAAAGCTCTCCCAGAGACTTCCATCGAAATTCTAAGACCCAGCTCCACTCAATACCAGCAAGCTACAGTGCTGGACGCCCTATGCCAAAAAATTAGCAAGACAGGAACACAACTCCACCCATTAGCAGAGAGGCTGCCTAAAATCATAATAAGGTCACAGCATCTCACAACACACCACTGGATATGGTCCTGCCCACCAGAAACATAAAATCCAGCCTCATCCACCAGAAAAGAGGCACCAGTCCCCTGAACCAGAAAGCCTATGCAACCCACTTAACCAACCTTAGCCACTGGGGGCAGACACCAATAACAACAGGAACTACGAAGTTGTAGCCTGCAATAAGGAGACCCCAAACAAAGTAAGTTAAGCAAAACGAGAAGACAGAGAAACACACAGAAGATGAACAAGCAAGGTAAAAACCCACCAAACCAAACAAATGAAGAGGAAACAGGCAGTCTACCTGAAAAAGAATTCAGAGTAATGATAGTAAAGATGATCCAAAATCTTGGAAAAAGAATGGAGAAAATAAAAGAAATGTTTAACAAAGACCTAGAAGACCTAAAGAGCAAACAAACAATGATAAACAACACAATAATTTAAATTAAAAATTCTTTAGAAGGAATCAATAGCAGAATAACTGAGGCAGACGAATGGGTAAGTGACCTGGAGATAAAATAGTGGAAACAACTACTGCAGATCAGAATAAAGTAAAAAGAATGAAAAGAATTGAGGACAGTCTCAGAAACACCTGGGAAAACATTAAAAGCACCAACATTTGAATTATAGGGGTCCCAGAAGTGGAAGAGATAAAGGAAGGGTCTGAGAAAATTTTTGAAAAGATTATAGTTGAAAATTTCTCTAATATGGGAAAGGAAAGAGTCAATAGAGTCCAGGAAACACAGAGAGTCCCATACAGGATAAATCCAAGGAGAAACACGCCAAGACACATATCAAAAATTAAACACATATCAAACTATCAAAAATTAAATACAAAGAAAAAATATTAAAAGCAGCAAGAGAAAAACAACAAATAACATACAAGGGAATCCCCATAAGGTTAACAGCTAAACTTTCAGCAGAAACTCTGCAAGCCAGAGGGCAGTGGCAGGACATATTTAAAGTGATGAAAGGGGAAAACCTACAACCAATATTACTCTACCCAGCAAGGATCTCATTCAGATTTGACAAAGAAATTAAAACCTTTACAGACAAGCAAAAGTTAAAAGAATTCCTCACGACCAAACCAGCTTCACAACAAACACTAAAGGAACTTCTCTAAGCAGGAAAAACAAGAGAAGGAAAAGACCTACAATAACAAACACAAAACAATTAAGAAAATAGTAATACGCACATACATATCAATAGCTACCTTAAATGTAACTTGAATAAATGCTTCAACAAAAAAACATACACTGGCTGAATGGATGCAAAAATAAACCCTGTATATATGCTGTCTACAGGAGACTCACATAGGACATAGGGACACATACAGACTGAAAGTGAAGGTATGGAAAAAGATTCCATGCAAATGGAAACCAAAAGAAAACTGGAGTAGCGATTCTAATATCAGACAAAATAGACTTTAAAATAAAGACTACTAGAGGAGACAAAGAAAGACACTACATAATGATCAAGGGATCTATCCAAGAAGAAGATATAACGATGGCAAATATTTGTGCACCCAACATAGGAGCACCTCAATACATAAGGCAAATGCTAATAGCCATAAAAGAGGAAAACAACACAATCATAGTAGGGGACTTTAACACCACACTTTCACCAATGGACAGATCATCAAATACGAAAATAAATAAGGAAACACAAGCTTTAACTGATACATTAAACAAGATGGATTTAATTGATATTTATAAGACATTCCATTTAATTCATATTTATAAGACATTCCATCCCAAAACAACAGAATACACTTTCTTCTCAAGTGCTCATGGAACATTCTACAGGATATATCACATTTTGGGTCACAAATGAAGCCTTGGTAAATTGAAGAAATTTGAAATCATATCAAGTATCTTTTCTGAACTCAATGCTATGCGACCAGGTATCAATGAGAGGAAAATATCTGTAAAGAATACAAACACAGGGAGGTTAAACAATACTCTACTTAATAACCAAGATGTCACTGCAGAAATCAAAGAGGAAATCCAAAAATACTTAGAAACAAATGACAATGAAAACACAACTACCTAAAACCTATGCAATGCAGCAAAAGCAGTTCTAAGAGGGAAGTCTAAAGCAATACAATCCTACCTCAAGAAACAAAAAACATCTCAAATAAACAACCTAACCTTACACAAAAAGCAACTGGAGAAAGAAGAACATGAAAACTCCAAAGTTAGCAGAAGGAAAGAAAGCATAAAAATCAAATCAGAAATAAATGTAAAAGAAATGAAGAAAATAATAGCAAAGATCAATAAAACTGTAGCTGTTTCTTTGAGAAGATAAACAAAATTGATAAACCATTAGCCAGACTCATCAAGAAAAAAAGGGAGAAGACTCAAATCAATAGAATTAGAAATGAAAAAGGAGAAGTAACAACTGACAGTGCACAAATACAAAGGATCATGAGAGATTATTACAAGCAACTATATGACAATAAAATGGACAACATGGAAGAAATGGACACATTCATAGAAAAACACAACCTTCCGGGACTGAACCAGGAAGAAATGGAAAATATAAGCAGACCAATCATAAGCACTAAAATCGAAACTGTGATTTAAAATCTTCCACCAAACAGAAGGCCAGGACCAGATGGCTTCACAGGCGAATTCTATCAAACATTTAGAGAAGAGCTAACACCTATCCCTCTCAAACTCTTCCAGAATACAGCAGAGGGAAGAATACCCCCAAACTCATTCTATGAGGCCACCATTACCCTGATACCAAAACCAGACAAAGATGTTGGAAAGAAAGAAAACTACAGGCCAATATCACTGATGAATATACATGCAAAAATCCTCAAGAAAATTCTAGCAAACAGAATCTAACTGTATATTAAAAGGATCATACAGCACGATGAAATGGCTTTTATCCAGGAATGCAAGGATTCTTCATTATAAACAAACCAATCAATGTGATACACCATATTAACAAACTGAAGGATAATAATCATATGATAATCTCAATAGATGCAGAAAAAACTTTCGACAAAATTCAACACCGATTTATGATAAAAACCCTCTGGAAAGTAGGCATAGAACCAACTTACCTCAACATAATAAAGGCTCTAAATGACAAACCCACAGCCAACATTATTCTGAATGGTGAAAAACCGAAATAATTTCCTCTAAGATCAGGAACAAGACAAGGTTGTCCACACTCACCACTCTTATTGAACATAGTTTTGGAAGTTTTAGTCACAGCAATCAGAGAAGAAAAAGAAATAAAAGGAATCCAAATTGGTAAGGAAGAAGAAAAGCTGTCATTGTTTGCAGATGACATGATACACTACATAGAGAATTCTAAAGAGGCTACCAGAAAACTACTAGATCTAATCAATGAATTTGGTAAAGTAGCAGGACACAGAATGAATGCACAGAAATCTCTTGCATTCCTTTACACTAATGATGAAAAATCTGAAAGAGAAATTAAGGAAACACTCCCATTTACCACTGTAACAAAAGGAACAAAATACCTAGGAATAAACCTACTGAAGGAGACAAAAGACCTGTATGCAGAAAATATAAGACACTTATGAAATTAAATACGATACAAACAGATGGAGAGATATACCATGTTCTTGGATTGGAAGAATCAACATTGTGAAAATGACTCTATTACCCAAAGCAATCTAGAGATTCAATACAATCCCTATAAAACTACCACTGGCATTTTTCACAGAACTAGAACAAAAAGTTTCACAATTTGTATGTAATCACAAAAGACCCAAATAGCCAAAGCAATATTGAGAAAGAAAAATGGAGCTGGAGGAATCAGTGTCCTGGGTTTCAGACTATACTACAAAGCTCCAGTAATCAAGGCAGTATGATACTGGCACAAAAAGAGGATTATAGATCAATGGAACAGGATAGAAAACCCAGAGGTATACCCACGCACCTATGTTCACCTTATTTTTGATAAAGGAGGCAAAAATATACAATGGAGAAAACACAGCCTTTTCAATAAATGGTGTGGGGAAAATTGGACAGCTACATATAAAAGAATGAAATTAGAACACTTCCTAACATGATACACAAAAGTAAACTGAAAATGGATTAAAGATTTAATATAAGGCCAGACACTATAAAACTCTTAGAGGAAAACATAGGCAGAACACCCCATGACATGAATCACAGCAAGATGCTTTATGACCCACCTCTTAGAGAAAAGGAAATAAAAGCAAAAATAAACAAATGGGACCTAATGAAACTTAAAAGCTTTTGTACAGCAAAGGAAAACATAAACAAGACAAAAGGACAACCCTCAGAATGGGAGAAAATATTTGCAAATGAAGCAATGGACAAAGGACTAATCTGCAAAATATACAAGCAGCACATGCAACTCAATATCCCAAAAACAAACAACCCAATCCAAAATGGGCAGAAGACCTAGACATTTCTCCAAAGAAGATATACAGATTGCCAACAAACACATGAAAGGATGCTCAACAACATTTATCATTAGAGAAATGCAAATCAAAACTACAATGAGGTATCACCTCACATCAGTCGGAATGGCCATCATCAAAAAATATACAAACAATAAATGCTGGAGAGGGTGTGGAGCAAAGGGAACCCTCATGCACTGTTAGTGGGAATGTAAATTGATACAGCCACTATGGAGAATAGTATGGAGGTTCCTTAAAAACCTAAAAATAGAACTACCATGTGACCCAGCAATCCCACTACTGGGTGTATAACCTAAGAAAACCATAATTCAATAAGAGTCATGTACCACAATGTTCATTGCAGCTCTATTTACAATAGCCAGAACATGGAAGCAACCTAAGTGTCCACTGACAGATGAATAGATAAAGATTTGGCACATATATAAAATGGAATATTACTCAGCCATATAAAGAAACAAAATCGAGTTATTTGTAGTGAGGTGGATGGACGTAGACTCTGTCATTCAGAGTGAAGTAATTTAGAAAAAGAAAAACAAATACTATATGGTAACACATATATATGGAGTCTAAAAATAAATATAAATGGTTCTGAAGAATCTAGAGGCAGGACAGGAATAAAGATGCAGATATAGAGAATGGACGTGAGGACTCAGGGAGGGGGAATGGTAAGCTGGGATGAAGTGAGAGTGGTATGTACATATGTATGCTTCCAAATGTAAAATAGATAGCTAGGGGGAAGCATCCACATAGCACAGAGAGATTAGCTCTGTGCTTTGTGGCCCTGTAGAGGGGTGAGATAGGGAGGGTGGGAGGGGTATGCAAGTGGGAGGAGATATGGAGATATACGTATATGTATAGCTGATTCACTTTGTTATAAATCAGAAATTAACACACCATCGTAAAGCCATTATACTCCATTAAAGATGTTAAAAAAGGAAAAAAAAACAGTCAAGGATAAAATAAGAGAGAATTAAAAAAGAAAGAAAGAAAGAAAAACACAGAGATTAAGCTCATGTATGAATAGGGATGTGAAATTCCAGAATAAAATATTAGCAAATTGAATCCAGAAGTAAATATAAAAACAATCCATTGCTACCAAGTGAAATTTAACTTATTAATGTAAGGTGAGTTAATACTATCACTAAAATAATAAATAATAACAGGTTATAGAGGACCAATTCAACTGTTCATTGTAATAGATCCTGCAAATCACGTGCTAATATTCAATGGACATTCGTGACTTAACAGATATCCTCTTGGGAGTGATGTCAGCAACATGCCGACATTTGTTACTAGGAGGAAGGTAATACTTTGTTAGTAGGAGGCAGGAAAGATAGTTGCTGAACTCCTGCTAACTTTGTGGGTTGCCCACCCAGGGGTATGAGACTTGACTATATCACAACTCTGCCCCTTCTACTTGTCTTCTTTACGTCTTTAGTTGTAGATCTTTTCTGGTAGGTTCTGGAAAAGAAGATCTGTTCTGGTAGAAAAGATCTTTTTTATCAATGATTGTTCTGCAAATAGTTGTGATTTTTTATGTGTTTGTGAGAGGAGGTGAGGTCAGGTTCTTTCTACTCTGCTGTCTTCTCAAATTAAAATTTGGGATTAAAAGTGCTGACATTATAAAATGAATGACTTAGAAAGGAGACATAACAGTCATAAACATGTATGCAACATCAACATAGCATACGTGAAATGGAAATATTTTAAATGATTGGAAAACAATAAAAGTACTATCGTAGTGGAAGACTTTTAAGACACTCAAAATAAGACATGTCCATTAGGAAAAAAGAAAAAAAAATAAGGAACTGAATGATGTAATTAATAAAGTCAATCTAATCCGTATCTATAAAATTTTGTAAAATTTGAATGATTCTTATATATCCATGTTTATTATATATCCATAAGTTGATTGGAAGAGGAATAAAAATATACCACTTTAAAAGATGTGGGGATGGAGCGCAGGGAGAAGAGGACGGAGCGCAGGGAGAAGACTGGGGTTGGCGGCTTGAACATAGCCTGAAGGGGTTAGTGCACCACGACTAGGGAGTTCGGGGAAAAGCCTGCACCTGCCGAAGAGGCAAGAGACTTTTTCTTCCCTCTTTGTTTCCTGGTGCGCGAGGAGAGGGGTTTAAGAGTGCTGCTTAAAAGAACCCCAGAAACGGGCACGAGCCGCGGCTAAAAGCGCGAACCCCAGAGATGGGCGGGAGTCGCTAGGGCTGCTGCTGCTGCCACCAGGGGGGCTGTGTGCGAGCACAGGTCACTCTCCACGCCCCTCTTCCACGGAGCCTGTGCAGGCCGCCACTGCCAGGTTCCCGGGATCCAGGGACAACTTCCCCGGCAGAATGCACGGCGGGCTAGCTTCTGTCCTGTTAAGATTTCATGCTTGACAGCTCATGCAGCTCAATATCAAAAAAAACAAATAACCCAATCCAAAAATGGACAGAAGGCCTAAATAGACATTTTTTCAAAGAAGACATATAGATTGCCAACAAACACATGAAAAGATGCTCAACATCACTAATAATTAGAGAAATGCAAATGAAAACCACAATGAGGTATCATCTCATACTGGTCAGAATTGCCATCATCAACAAATCTAGAAACAATAAATGCTGGAGAGGGTGTGGAGAAAAGGGGACACTCTTGCACTGCTGGTGGGAATGTGAATTGGTTCAGCCACTATGGAGAACAGTATGGAGGTTCCTTAAAAAATTACAAATAGAATTACCATATGACCCAGCAATCCCACTACTGGGCATATACCCTGAGAAAACCAAAATTCAAAAAGAGTCATGTACCAAAATGTTCATTGCAGCTCTATTTACAATAGCCCGGAGATGGAAACAACCTAAGCACCCATCATCAGATGAATGGATAAAGAAGATATGGCACATATATACAATGGAATATTACTCAGCCTTAAAAAGAAATGAAGTTGAGCTATTTGTAATGAGATGGATAGACCTAGAGTCTGTCATACAGAGTGAAGTAAGTCAGAAAAAAAAAGACAAATACCATATGCTAACACATATATATGGAATTTAAGGGGAAAAAATGTCATGAAGAACCTAGGGGTAAGACAGGAATAAAGACGCAGACCTATTGGAGAAGGGACTTGGGGATATGGGGAGGGGGAAGGGTGAGTTTTGACAGGGCGAGAGAGAGTCATGGACATATACACACTAACAAACGTAGTAAGGTAGATAGCTAGGGGGAAGCAGCCACAAGGCACAGGGAAATTAGCTCGGGGCTTTGTGACAGCCTGGAGGGGTTGGATGGGGAGAGTGGGAGGGAGGGAGATGCAAGGGGGAAGACATATGGGAACATATGTATATGTGTGGCTGATTCACTTTGTTATAAAGCAGAAACTAACGCACCATTGTGGAGCAATTATACCCCAATAAAGATGTTTAAAAAAAAAAAAAAAAAAGATGTGAACACCAGACCATTTCATAGTTGAGTTTCATGTAACCTATAAAAGACAGGTAATACAATGTTATCTAAGCCATTCAAGGCTATGAATGGAAAGAACCTCAATTCATGAAGCAAGTAGACCCTAGTGTTCTAGCCTGATAAAGATAGTGCCAAAAGGAAACTATGCACTAACCTTATTTAATAATATAGATGCCAAAGTTCTAAATTAAATATTAGAATATTTGACATTTCAGTATAGGAAAAGTAAAATCTGTCCAAAGAAAATTTATTCTAGAAATATAAGAATCTCAACATCAAGATACCTAATAGCATATTTAATTATTTTAACAAGTTTAAGGGAAAATGTGATCATGTCAATAGATATATTTGATAAAATTCAGCATCCCTATTCCTTATAAAAATTGACATATAATAGAAAAAGAAAGGAAATAATTAAATCTGAGAAAAAGTATTCATCAAATACCAACAGCAGAAATAATTTTATGTGGTAAAATGCTGAAGCCATTTATATTAAAATAGTAGAATACTGTTATCATTATTATTTGAAAATAAATTATAATGCAACAGAAAAAAAGAGGAAAATTAAATACTTGATACAAGTAATGGAAAAGAAAATATTATTTTCCTTCATCATGTATTATAGTAAATAAACTCCTAGTGCTTATAAGGGAATTTTGTAAATTAGCTGGGTATTAGATAAATACCCAGAGTTCAGTGTTGTTTCTCTTTACTAGCAATAACCAAAGCTACATATGGAAATCAAAGAAATTCCAAATTAAAAATAAAAACTATAAAATAATAACAAATTCTATGTGGACTTATAAATGCTTGAGTACAAGGAAGAAATCATGAAAGAAGAATAATAGTGTGGTTTAGCTTTAGGATTGAGGATAGGCAAGTTAGTGGAACAAAATAAGGAGCCCACAAATAAATCCGTAAATACATAGAAATTTAATCTATGAAAAGAAATGGTTTCATTTCAGTAGAAAAGAATGATTTGTTTAAATAAATTGCCTTGGTGCATCTGGAAGTAAATAAATTTGTACTCCTACCTTATAAGATATGCAATAATTAACACTGATGCATAAGTACTTAAGTTTAAAAAAATACACAAGAAATTATGCAGAAAATTTAGGAAATTGTAGTGTAAAGTATGGGTTGGGCAAATATTTCTAATGAAGAAAGTGAATCCAGCTTCCATACTAGTTGTCTTGGACGGCAATGCTGCCATGTGAAGATCCTTAATGGTTAAAGACCACATGAAAAATGAGGACAAACTGAGACCAGCTTCAACCTCCTGATGTGTGATTGAGGCCATCTTGAATCTTCCAGGCCCAACTGAATGCCAGATGATATGGGCAAAACCAGTAGAAGAACTGACCAGCTGATCCTAGCTCAACATGCTAACCAATAGAATGGGGAACAAATAAAATATAATTTTTTTAAAGCCAGTAAGTTTTGTGGCAGTTTTTTAGTGAAAAATAACTAATATAATAGTCTTGATGGTTGTGGTAAATATTAAAGACAAAGTAAATTCTTCCCTAGTTTGCCTAAAATAATATTTATGTGCTTGAAATACTCATTCATGTATTTTTTAAAAGCAGGGAATAAAATCCAGAAGTATAATTTAAAAAAAAAAGTGAATCCAGAGCTTTGAAAGAAAAGATGGACATATTTGACAATATAAAACAAAAAGCTTTTATGGCAAAGTATACATAAACAAAATCAAAGAGTACATAATATTTATCCGCTTTCTCAAATTTCTTTGTGTATCAGGCCTGTTTGTACTTACAATGCATATTATAGAAAAAGATATCAGTCATACATAAGAAGACAAATAGCTAGATAGAAAAATGGCAAACCATACAAATGGATGATTCATTTAAGTACAAATTGAAACTGGCTAAAATGTGATAATACGCCTATGGGAAAATGCCTATGAATGCCACCAGGGAAATGCTAATTAAAACTGATATAGCATTTTTCACCCAAAATAGTGACAAAAATAAGAAAAGGTGTGCTAATGGAAATGTGGGTGAAATGTAACTTCCAGTTTTGCTGGTGTAATATGAATTGTTCAGGCCTTTAGGGAAAGTAATTTTGTCCTTGTGGAAACCTACAATAGATATAAAAGCACCACTATGTAAGGATATATGTAACACTGTAATATTAAAACAAACAACCAAGACCAACATCAACAACTAGAAAGAAAGGGGAATGGTTGAAGAAAATGTGGTTCATTCATATAATGGAATATCATGCAGATGTTAAGATACCAAGTTATATTTATACCAACCAACTTATAAGACCTTCCACAATGTAATTTTAGGCAAGAAAAATGAGATCTAGTGAAGTTTAAATGATTTATTTACATAAAATGAAGACAAATCCCATATATGCAAATATATATTATAGGTTTATGTATAATTTTATGAAGATGGAGGAAAGTATTGAAGAGTGTATATCAGGCTATAAAAATTGATTATCTAGGGTTGGGGTGGAGTGATAAAGTGAGTTGGAGGAAAGTTAGGGGAGAAGGAGGAAGAGAAAGGAAAAAATAAGAGCAATAGTTACAGGTGGAACTTTGAGTACATGGATAAGTATAAAGTGCAGTACTCAACAGAAAAAAGATAAGGACACAAGCCATCAACTATATGGAACGAATATAGTGTAAGACACACAGAGGAGGATTTAGAATATTTAGAACTATTCCCTTAAGCCCAATGGTTAAGAGTTATTATCTGTTCTCTAAGCAGAATGAATTGGGGATTGATGTCAAGACCTTTTATGCACCATTTGTGTTTAGTTCTGTATATTATAAATTGTATAACTTTCTCAGAGAAAAATAGTACTAGAAGAAAAAATGACTTAGATTCAATTAAATTTGACTAGTTATATTTCAGATATGCTAACACTGGGATAAAGGTGTCATTGTAATTTTTTTCATTTTGATGATATTGAATAGCACTAATAATTTTTCCCTTTTTTGAGATTGAATTAATTTTTTTGAATTAAAAATATTTATTGGAGTATAGTTGATTTACAATGTGTTAGTTTAGGTGTACAACGAAAGGATTCAGTTATACATATACATATATTCATTCTTTTTCAGATTCTTTTCTCATATAGGTTATCAGAGAACACTGAGTAGAGTTCCCTGTGTTATACAGTAGGTCGTTGTTGCTTATCTATCTTATATATATGTAATATATATATATTATCCATAGTAGTGTGTATGTTAATCCCAAGCTCCTGATTTACCCCACACACACATTTCCACTTTGGTAACCATAAGTTTGGTCTTGATATTGGTAAGTCTGTTTCTGTTTTGTAGAAAAGTTCACTTGTATCATTAAAAAAAAAATTAGATTCCAAATATGAGTGATATATGATATTTGTCTTTCTCTGTCTGACTTACGTCACTTTGTGTGATACTCTCTAGGTACATCCATGTTGCTGCAAATGCCATTATTTCATTCTTTTTCATGGCTAATATCTCATTGTATATATTACCACATCTTCTTTATGCATTTTCTGTTGATGGACATTTAGGCTGCTTCCATGTCCTGGCTATTGTAAATAGTGCTGCCATGAACATTGAGGTGCATGTATCCTTTCAGATTGTGGTTTCCTCCAGATATATGCCCAAGAGTGGGATTGCTGGATCATATGGTAGTTCTATTTTTACTTTTTTGAGGAACTTCTATATTGTTCTCCACAGTGGCTCTACCAATTTACATTCCCACCAACAGTTCAGGAGGGTTCCCTTTTCTCCATACCCTCTCCAGCATTTATTGTTTGTAGATTTTTTGATGATGGCCATTCTGACTGGTGTGAAGTGATACTTCATTGTAGTTTTGATTTGCATTTCTCTAATAATTAGTGACGTTGAGTATCTCTTCATGTGTTTTTTGTCACCTGTATGTCTTCTTTGGAGAAATGTCTATTTAGATTTTCTGCCCATTTTTTGATTGGGTTGTTTGGTTTTTTAATATAGAGCTGCATGAGCTGTTTGTATATTTTGGAGATTAATCCCTTGTCAGTCACTTCATTTGCAAGTATTTTCTCCCATTCTGTGGGTCATCTTTTCATTTTGTTTATGGTTTCCTTTGCTGTACAGAAACTTTTAAGATGAATTAGGTCTGATTTGTTTATTTTTGTTTTCATGACTCTATGAGAAGATTTTGCTACAACTTATGTCAAAGGGTGTTCTGCCCATGTTTTCCTCTAAGAGTTCTATAGTGCCCTGTCTTACATTTAGGTCTTTGATCTATTTTAAGTTTGTTTTGTGTATGGTGTTGGGAAATGTTCTAATTTCATTCTTTTATATGTAGCTGTCCAGTTTTCCCAGCACTGCTTATTGAAGAGACTGTCTTTTCTCCATTGTATATTCTTGCCTCCTTTGTCTTAGATTAATTGACCATAGGTGTGTGGGTTTATTTCTGGGTGTTATATCCTGTTCCATTGATCTGTATTTCTGTCCTTGTGCTGGTACCATGTTTTAATTACTGTAGCTTCATAATTTAGTCTGAAGTCAGGGAGCCTGATTCCTCCAGCTCCGTTTTTCTGTCTCAAGATTGCTTTGACTATTAGGGGTCTTTTGTGTTTCCATATAAACTTAAATTTTTTGTTCTAGTTCTATGAAAAATGGCATTGGTAATTTGATAGGGATTGCATTGAATCTGTAGATTACCTTGGATAGTATAGTCATTTTGACAATATCGATTCTTCCAATCCAAGAACATGGTATGTCTTTCCATCTGTTTCTGTCATCTTTGATTTCTTTCATCAGCATCTTATAGTTTTCAGACTACAGCTATTTATTCTCCTTAGGTAGGTTTATTCCTAGGTATTTTATTCTTTTTGATGCAATGGTAAATGGGCTCAACAAAATACTAGCTAACTCAATCCAACAACACATTGAAAGCATCATACACCATGATCAAGTGGGATTTATCCCAGGGATGCAAGGATTCTTCAATATATGCAAATCAATCAGTGTGATACAGCACAGTAAAAAGCTGAAGAATAAAAACCACATGATCATCTCAATAGATGCAGAAAAAGCTTTGGATAAAATTCACCACCCATTTGTGATTAAAAAAAAAAAAACTCTCCAGAAAGTGGGCATAGAGGGAACTTACCTCAACATAATAAAGGACATACATGACAAATCCATAACTAACATCATTCTCAATGGTGAAATGCTGAATGCATTCCCTCTAAGATCAGGAGCAAGACAAGGATGTCCACTGCCACCACTTTTATTCAAACAGTTTTGGAAGTCTTAGCTATGCCAGAGTAGAAAAAGTAATAAAAGGAATCCAAATTGGAAAAGAAGAATTAAAACTGTCACTGTTTGCAGGTGACATGTTACTATATGTGGGAAGCCGTTGTTCTGCCATGCCGCAGATAACGTGGAAGCCGTTGTTCTGCTGGTCGCAGATAACGCTTATCAGGGAGTAGCCCAAAGGCTATGCGCCACACATGCGCCACGACGAGCCAATATGCTAATAAAGGCTCAGAATTGCAACCAATAAATTGTGAACAGCACATATCTTGTTGAGTTAACCAGCCAACCACAGATTGAGTTAACCAGCCAACCACAGGTTGAGTTAACCAGCCAACCACAGGGTGCCACAGGTTATAGTGCATTATAAAAAGCCAGTGTGAACAAAGCTCGGGGTCTTCCTTCCATCTGTCTATAACCAAGCTGCACTCCAATAAAGTGTGATACGAGAAGAATCTAGCGTGTGGTGACTCGTCTTTCTGCTGGTCAGAAGCGGCTCGCCGCAAGTGGTGCCGAAACCCGGGAACTTCGCACCCCGCGTGGGAGACCGTCGGAGTGGACCGTCGGTGAGTAGTCCAGGTATGTTTTTTTCACTTTAGTAAGTTGTTTGTTTAGGAAAGTGAAAATATAGGGACTACAGTAGATAGGCCTAAGAATCCTAGGAAAAAGAGAGAAAAACAAATAGAAAAATCGGATGCAACGCCAGGATTGTATCCACTTTTAGGTGAATTTAAAGCGCTTTATTTGTCTCAGGATGAGTTGAATCCCAAGGAGGAGGCGGATCTGGAAGCTATGCTGGATTTAATTATAGAAGGAAAGGTATTTTCCGGTCTGGTTGATACCGGGGCTGATCGCAGTATTATTACTGCCACCTACTGGCCAAAATCCTGGCCTTTACAGACCTCCTCTCAGACCTTACAGGGTTTAAGATATGCCAAAGCACCCCAAATTAGCTCTAAAACACTGACCTGGATTTTTGAAGATCAGAAAGGGAAGTTTCAACCCTTTGTGGTTGAGGGATTGCCGCTTAATCTGTGGGGAAGGGATGTGCAAAGCCAGATGAAATTGAAACTTACTAATGATTATTCCGAGACTGCACAGCAAATGATGCTCAGGTCTGGTTTTATACCAGGCAGAGGGATAGGAAAAAATTTACAAGGTATTGCTACTCCTCTAGAAGCTCAGAGAAACCCCAATCGCAGGGGGTTGGGTTTTTCTCAGGGGTCACTGAGTTAATGATTCCTATTACATGGAAGACCACGATGCCCGTGTGGATTCCTCAGTGGCCATTGTCTAAGGAGAAATTGGAAGCAGCGTCACAACTTGTGGAGGAACAATTACAATTGGGACACTTGGAACCCTCTCAATCACCCTGGAATACTCCTATTTTTGTTATTAAAAAGAAGTCCATGATTTGAGCTCCATGATTTGAGAGCAATAAATCAACAAATGCAAGTTATGGGACCCATACAGCGCGGTCTACCGGCCTTGACAGCCATCCCGCAAGGGTGGCCTGTTATAGCTGTTGATATAAAAGATTGTTTTTTCTCTATCCCATTGAATAAGAAAGACAAAGAGAGGTTTGCCTTTACATTACCCTCAATTAATCATGAAAGACCTGATAAAAGGTATCAATGGGTCGTGCTTCCTCAGGGTATGGCCAATAGCCCCACCATGTGTCAGCTTTATGTTGACACTGCCTTACAGCCAGTACGGGAGAAGTTCCCGGGTGTTAAAATCATTCATTATATGGATGATGTTTTGCTGTCAGCCCCTAGCATGACACTGCTTGAGCAGGCTTTAGGAGATTTATCAATGAATTTGGAGACTAGAGGTTTATATTTGACCCCTGAAAAAATTCAAAAGGGAGATTCTATTAGTTTTTTGGGAGCCGTTATAAATAAGACCACAATAATACCTCAGAAAATTGAAATTAGAACTAATCATTTAACAACTTTGAATGATTTTCAGAAATTGCTTGGGGATATTAATTGGCTTCGACCATATTTGAGTCTGACTCGCTTTGAATTACAGCCTTTGTTTGCTGTATTGGAAGGTAATCCTGATCTTAATTCCCCACGTCAGATGACCCCCGAGGCCCAAACAGCTCTTCAGAAGGTGGAACAGGCTCTTATGAAAGCACAATTACAGCGTTATAACAATGCCTTGCCTATTTGGATGTGTGTTCTTCCAACCTTAGGATTTCCAACAGGTGTTCTTTGGCAAGATGGGCCTTTGCTTTGGATTCATACCAAGTCTCTGGGGATGAAGACGCTGTCTCACTATCCATCTATGGTTGCTGAGGTTGCCTTTTTGGGTATTAAACAATGTGTTTCCGCCTTTGCAATGTTGCCGGAAAAACTTGTAGTTCCCTATACTAAAGATCAAATAGAAACATTAACTGCCACTACCTCTGAGTGGTCTATACTTATTTATACCTTTTCTGGAATTATTGATAACCATTTGCCCAAGAGTGAAATTTTGAAATTCGTTATCCAGCAACCTGTCATTTTTCCAAGGGTCACTGTAGAGCGACCACTAAATGATGCCCTGACCATTTATACGGACGGATCAAAATCCGGAAAAGGAGCTTATATGGTTCAGGGTCAGCATCCTGTCGTTATAGACTATCGACCTGATGCTCCTCAAGTGGTGGAATGTCATGTGGTTTTGGAAGTTTTTCAACGATTTCAAGAACCTTTTAATTTGATCTCTGATTCATTGTATGTGGTTAATGCAGTGAAACATCTCGAAGTGACCCCCCATATTCGATCATCCAACACAGTGGCATCCTTGTTGGCCGGAATAAGGTTTCAGATATTGCGCCGCCAACACCCCTTTTATGTTACCCATATACAGGCTCATTCCCTGTTGCCTGGTCCAATGGCAAAAGCCAATGCACAAGTTGATATGGCAACGCGTGTTTTCTTATCCTTGGATCAAAAGCAGCAAGCACAAGAATTTCATGAGCTATATCATGTATCATCTGCAGTGTTGAGAAAGAAGTTCTTCATTACTAGAGCCGAGGCCAGACATATTGTTAAGTCTTGTTCCACTTGTGCCCAATTTTTGCCGGCCCAAAAGACTGGTGTGAATCCCAGAGGTTTGTCCCCAAACGAGCTGTGGCAGATGGATGTCACTCATGTTCCCTCCTTTGGGAAGCTCCAGTATGTTCATGTGTCTGTGGATACCTATTCCGGGGTGGTACATGCTACCCCTCTCTCTGGAGAACGGGTTCAGCATGTTATTACTCATTGCCTTGAAGCCTGGGCAGCCTGGGGCAAGCCTGCTACACTAAAGACAGATAACGGCCCAGCTTATAGTTCCAAGAGCTTTGCTCTCTTTTGTCAAAAAATGCAAATAGAACATGTTACGGGCCTGCCTTACAATCCACAAGGCCAAGGTATAATAGAGCGAACTAATCGCACGCTTAAAGAATTGCTTTTAAAACAAAAAGGGGGAATAGCGGAGAATTGCACCCCGAAGCAGAAATTGTCGCTTGCCTTATTTACTATTAATTTTTTGAATTTACATGATGAGAAAGAAACTTCTGCTGAACGCCATATGATACGTGAACAAAAGGATTACGGCAGAGTGATGTGGAAAGATGTGTTGTCTAATCAATGGAAGGGCCTGGATCGCGTTGTTGTGCGATCCAGGGGATCTCTTTGTGTTTTTCCGCAGGATCAAGATCCAATTTGGGTCCCAACAAGATTAACAAGAGTCGTGGAAGAGGATCCCAAGGGCGATGCAGGGCGCTCAAGGGATGATGCTGAGCTGGATGCTGTTGATGGGCCTTTCCCTACTCAAGGCGGAGGACAAGATGTTTTGGGGAATTAGCCGGTCCTGGCCAGTTCCTCTACCGGTCCATTCCCATAGCAGAGTGCTTCCAATATTTTATTCCACCAGTTGTGAGATGAATACAGCCTGCACTGTATCGTTAGACGATAAATGGGTGCCATATAATGCTACAAATTTTGTTTTAAATAATACCCTTTGTTTTAGTTGGAATGCCTCTGTGGACTGCATTCATTTAGTTCGAAAAACCTTGACTGCCTGGAATAACCCACTTACGGGAAATCAGGTTCCTCTGCCTATGCTAACTGAAGCCTTGCTCAAAATATCACAGGGTCACCATTCTGGCTCTGGTACAGGGAACTCTAGCCAGGATGCAGTGAATGTTACCACCTTACTTTTGAGACATGAGGGCGTGGTCCCCCTACCGAACAATACAAAAAATTGCACTGAGTCTAACCGGACCAGGATTGCTCCTTACTGTGCTGCCATTGTCAATACGCCTCCAATTTTTACCCCGTTACGCTTGGGGACTTTACTACCTGGCTGTCTTCTGCCTTTACTTTCTTTAAGGAGTGGGTCGGTGTAGGGATGTTTGCAGTGTGTTGCATGGCGGGACTTGTGGTGTGCCTGTGGTTGATATGTCGTTTGCGAACTCGGACAAAGCGAGATAAGATGTTGTTCACGCAGGCATTGGTGGCCATTAGTAAAGGCGACTCCCCTGGCGCCTGGATCTCCATCTTGAACGACCCGTAGTGATTGCCCTTGCACAAAAAGGTTTATGACCATTGCACTTTTGATGGGAATCACGAGGAACATCAGCCCCTGCACTCCGCGGTCTGTATGGACATTGCACGACGGGGAGGGTGATGAGCCAGCTTCTCGAACCAGCTCTTGCTCAGCGAGCATCCCATGGGGTGAGCGTTTGTGCGGGCATTGTTCGAGTTCAGCTCCTGGGTCTAAGAAAACAAAAAGGGGGAGATGTGGGAAGCCGTTGTTCTGCCATGCCGCAGATAACGTGGAAGCCGTTGTTCTGCTGGTCGCAGATAACGCTTATCAGGGAGTAGCCCAAAGGCTATGTGCCACACATGCGCCACGACGAGCCAATATGCTAATAAAGGCTCAGAATTGCAACCAATAAATTGTGAACAGCACATATCTTGTTGAGTTAACCAGCCAACCACAGATTGAGTTAACCAGCCAACCACAGGTTGAGTTAACCAGCCAACCACAGGGTGCCACAGGTTATAGTGCATTATAAAAAGCCAGTGTGAACAAAGCTCGGGGTCTTCCTTCCATCTGTCTATAACCAAGCTGTACTCCAATAAAGTGTGATACGAGAAGAATCTAGCGTGTGGTGACTCGTCTTTCTGCTGGTCAGAAGCGGCTCGCCGCAACTATATATAGAAAATCCTAAAGATGCTACCAGGAAACTACTAGAGCTCATCAATGAATTTGGTAAATTTGCAGAACACAAAATTAATACTCAGAAATCTCTTGCATTCCTATACACTAACAATGAAATGTTAGATTTTTTCACTTTTAAATATTTATTTTAAACCTTATATACAGCAGATTCCACATATTTTGGTGTACAGTTTTATGTATAGCAATAAATGCATAGTTGTGTAATCACCTCCACACACACACAAAAAAAACAGTTCCATCACTCCCCAGAAATTCCCTCATACTATCCCTTTGTCACACCTTTCCCTCTAATCCCCAACTCCTTGTCACTGTTCTATTCTTTCCCACATTGTTGCCTTTTAAAGAATACTGTATATGTGGAATCAAATAGTATATAGCCCTTTGAGTCAGATTTCTTTCACTTGGCAAAATGAATTTGAGATTCATCCAGATTGTGACATGTTTTAATAGTTTGCTGCATTAATAACTGTAATAAAGTATAAGCATAAAAGAATTATTAACTTAATATATTGACTTGCCAAAGAAATTCTTTATTCTATATTGATGTATAGTTGATTTTCAATATTATATTAGTTCCAGGTGTACAACATAGTGGTTTGATATTTTTATAGATTATGCTCCATTTAAATTTGTTATAAAATATTGGCTATATTACCTGTGTGCTATACATTGCATCCTTCTATCTTATTTATTTTATACCTAGTTGTTTGTACCTTTTAATCCTCTTCCCCTATCTTGTCTCTACCTCTACCACCTCACTGATGACCACAAGTTTGTCTGCTGTATCTGTGAGTGTATTTCTGTTTTGTAATACTTATTTATTTGTCTTAATTCTTCAGATTTCACATATAAGTGAAGACATACATTATTTGTCTTTATCTGACTTCATTAAGCATAATACCATCCAGGTCCATTCATTTTGTTGCAAATGGCAAAAATTCATTCTTTTTTATGGCTGAGTAATATTCCTGTGTGTGTGTGTGTGTGTGTGTGTGTGTGTGTGTGTGTGTGTGTGTGTATCATAGCTTCTTTATCCATACATCTGTTGATGGACATTTTAGGTTGTTTCCCTCTCTTAGCCATTGTAAATAATGCTGCTGTAAACATTGGGATATACATATCTTTTCAAATTAGTGTTTTCATTTTACTCAGATGCGTACTAAGTAGTGGAATTGCTGGATCACATGGTAGTTCTATTTTTAATTTTTTGAGGAAGCTCCAACTGTTTTCCATAATGGCTATACCATTTTTCATTCCCACCAATAGTGGACAAGGGTTCCCTTCCCTCCACATCATCACCACCATTGATTATTTGTTGTCTTTTTGACAATAGCCATTCTGACAAATGTGAGGTGATATCTCACTGTGGATTTGATTAGCATTTCTCTGGAATAGATCCCAGTTGATCATGGTGTATGACATTTGTATGTACTGTTGAATTCAGTTTGCTGTTATATTGTTGAGGATTTTTGCATCTATATTCATCAGAGATATTAGCCTATAAGTTTCTTTTTGTTTTGTAGTGTCTTAGATTTTAGTATCAGGTTATGGGTGGCCACATAGAATTAGATTGGGAATATTGGCTCTTCTATAATATCTTGAGAAGGATAGTTATTAACTCTGTTTTAAATGTTTGTAGATTTACCCTGTGAAGCCAACCAGTTCTGGGTTTTGTTTGCTAGGAGATATTTTGTTTGTTTTTACTGATTCAATTTCAATGCTACTATCAGTTGGTTTAGATTATCTATTTCTTCTTGATTTAGTCTTGGAAGATTGTATGTTTCTAGGAATTTATCCATTTCTTCTAGGTTGTTCGACTTGTTGGTATATAACTTTGTAGTAGTCTCTTATGATTGTTTTTATTTCTAGAATGTCAGTTGTAATTTCTTCTCTTTCTTTTTCATTAATCAGCTTGGCTAAAGGCTTATCAATTTTGATTATCTTTTCAGAAAACCAGATCTTGGTTTTTTGATCTTTTCTTTCTTTCTGTTTTTTTTTTTTTTTTTTTTTTTTTGGTCTCTATTTTTTTCATTCTGATCATTATTTTCTCCTTCTGTATACTGACTTTAGGCTTTGTTTCTTCTTCGACTTTGTTTAGATCGTAGGTAGGTTGTTTATCTGTGATTTTTCTTGTTTATTGAGATAGGCCTATATCACTCTAAACTTGCCTCTTAGAACTGCTTTTACTGCATCCCATAGATTTGTTTTTCTCCTATAGATTATGGAAATTTGTGTTTTTATTTCATCTGTCTCAAGGTTTTTTTTCGGATTTACTCTTTGTTTTTTTATTGACCTGTTGTTTTCTGGCCTAGCCTATGGTCTGTACTAGATAACATTCCATGTGTACTTGAAAATAATGTGTATTCTGCTATTTTTGGGTGGAATATCTTGTAGATATGCTAAGTTATTACTGTATCTACAGTTTTATACTGGTGCTCATTTAAGTTCAAACACATCCTAAAAGTTGTAAATTTTGTACCCCTCTCCCCCATGTTTTGTGTTTTTAATGCCATATTTTTCATGTTCATGTTTATCCTTTCACTTTTTATTGTAGTTAGAGATGATTTTACGATTTTTTTTGCCTTTTGATCTTCATACTAGCTTATTTAAGTGGATAATCCTCAGCCTTTACTCTATATTTGCCTTTATTAGTGGGATATTTCCTTTCCTATAAATATTTACTTCTTGTAGCCTCTTCTTTCCCATTCAGAGAAGACCCTTTAACATTTATTATTAGGTAGGTTTAGTATTGATGAAGTCTTAGCTTTTGCTTCTCTGAGAAGTTCTTATCTCTTCTTCAATTCTAAATGATAATCTTGCTAGGTAGAGTATCCTCAGTTGCAGGTTTTTCCCTTTCAGCACTTTGAATATACCATGCCCTTCCTTTCTGGCCTGCAAAGTTGCTGCAGAAAAATAAGCTGATAGCCTTATGGGGGTTCCCTTGTTTATGACTATATGTTTTTCTCTTGCTGCCTTTGTAATTTTCTCTTTAACTTTTGCCATTTTAATTATGATGTATCTTGGTGTGGGTGTGTTTGGGTTCATCTTGTTTGGGACCCTCTGTGCTTCCTGTTCCTAGATATCTGTTCTTCAGGTTTGGGAAGTTTTCATCTATAATTTCATCCAATATATTTTTAAGCCTTTTCTCTCTCTCTTCTCCCTCTGGGACCACTATAATGTGAATGTTAGTATGCTTGATGTTCTGGAAGAATCTTAAACTGGTCACATTTTAAAAATTTGTTTCTTCTTCTGCTGTTCTAATTGGGTGATTTCCATTATTCTATCTTCCAGATCACGTATGCATTCTTCTGTATCACCTAGTCTGCTGTTAATTCCTTCTAGTGTACTTTAAAATTTCAGTTATTGTATTCTTCCTTTCTGACTGGTTCTTTTTTTTTGCGTCATGGTTTATTACAAGATATTGAATATAGTTCCCTGTGCTATACATTAAATCCTTGTTGCTTATCTATTTTATATATAGTACTTTGTATCTGCTAATCCCAAACTCCTAATTTATCCCTTCCTTCCTCCTTTACTCTTTGGTAAGCATAAGTTTGTTTTCTATGTCTGTGAGTCTGTTTTTCGTTTGTAAATAAGTTCATTTGTATCACATTTTAGATTCCACATGCAAGTGATATATGATATTTGTCTTTCTGTTTCTGACTTCACTTAGTATGATAAGGTCTAGGTCCATCCATGTTGCTGCAAGTAGCATTATTTCCTTATTATTTATGGCTGAGTAATATATATATATATATATACACCACATCTTCTTTATCCATTTGTTTGTCAATGGACACTTAGGTTGCTTCCATGTCTTGGCTATTGTAAATAGTGTTACTATGAACATTGGAGTGCATGCATTTTTTTAATTAAGAGATTCCTCCAGATATATGTCAAAGAGTGGGATTGCAGGATCATATGGTAGCTCTATTTTTAGTTTTTAAAGGAACATCCATACTGTTCTCCATAGTGGCTGTACCAATTTACATTCCCACCAGCAGTGTAGGATGGTTCTCATTGCTCCACACCCTCTCCAGCATTTATTAATTGTAGACTTTTTGATCATGGCCATTCTAACTGGTGTGAGGTGGTACCTTATTGTAGTTTTGATTTGCATTTCTCTAGTAATTAGCAATGTTGAGCAACTTTTCATGTGCCTATTAGTCATCTGTATGTCTTCTTTGGAGAAATGTCTTTTTAGGTCTTCTGCCCAATTTTTGATTGAATTGTATGAGCTGTTTATATATTTTGTAAATTTATCCTGTGTTGTTCACATTGTCTGCAAATATTTTCTCCCAGTCCATAGTTGTTTTCATTTTGTTTATGGCTTCCTTTACTGTGAAACCCCTTATGAGTTTGATGAGGTTCCATTTGTTTGTTTTTGCTTTTATTTTTATTGCCTTGGGAGACTGACCTAAGAAAACACTGGTATGATTTATGTCAGAGAATGTTTTGCCTATGTTCTACTCAAGGAATTTTATGGTGTCATGTCTTACGTTTAACCAAAAGATTCTTTATTATATTTTCTACTTCTTTGTTAGAATTATCACTGTGTTCATCTATTCTTTTCCCTAGTTTAGTTAGCATTTTATTATTAATGCTTTCAACTCTTTATCTGAAAAATTATTTATCTCTTTTACTAATTGGTTTTTTTTCAGTGTCTTTTTATTCCTTTGTTTGAAATAAATTCCTCTCTGTTCTCATTTTGCTTATCCTTCTTTGTCTCTGAAATTAGGTGAAACAGTTACCTGTTCTGGTCATTTTTTAGTTAATGTTTCCTAAGCCCTCCCTCTTTCCTAAAAAAAATTTACTGGAATATAGTTGATTCAAAATGTTGCATTATTTTCTGCTGTACAGCAAAGTGAATCAGTTATACATATACATATATACACTCTTTTTAAAATTCTTTTCCCATATAGGTCATTACAGAGTATTGAGAAGAGTTACCTGTGCTATACAGTAGGTCATTATTAGTTATCTATTTTATATATAATACTATGCATATGTCAATCCTAATCTCCCAATTTACCCCTCCCCCCTTTTCCTCCCCTGGTAACCATAAGTTGTTTTCTACATCTGTGATTCTATTTCTGTTTTGTAAATAAGTTAATTTATTCTATTTTTTTATATTCCACATATAAGCAATATCATATGATATTTGTTTTTCACTGTCTGACCTACTTTACTCAATATGACAATCTCTAGGTCCAACCATGTTGTTGCAAATGATATTATTTCCTTCTTTTATATAGACGAGTAATATTTCATTGTATATATGTACCAGATCTTCTTAATCCATTTCTCTGTTGATGGACATTTATGTTGCTTCCATGTCCTCGCTATTATAAATAGTGCTGCAATGAACATTAGGGTGCATGTATCTTTTTGAATTATGGTTTTCTCTGGGTATATTCCCAGTAGTGGGATTGCAGGATCATATGGTAGTTCTATCTTTACTTCTTTAAGGAACCTCCATACACTTCTCCATAATGGTTTTACCAATTTACATTCCTACCAACAGTGCAGGAGGGTTCCTTTTTCTCCACACCCTCTCCAGCATTTATTGTTTGTAGATTTTTTGATGATGGCCATTCTGACTGGTGTGAGGTGATACGTCATTGTAGTTTTGATTTATATTTCTCTAATAATTAGTGATTTTGAGCATATTTTCATGTCCTTTTTGGCATCTATAGGTCTTCTTTGAAGAAATGTCTATTTAGATCTTCTGCCCATATTTTGACTGTTTTTTTTTTTTTTTTTTAATATTAAGCTGCATGAGCTGTTTGTATATTTTAGGGATTAATCCCTTGTTGGTCACTTCATTAGCAATTTTTTTTTCCCATTCTGTGGATTGCCTTTTTGTTTTCTTTATGGTTTCCTTTGCTGTGCAGAAGCTTTTAAGTTTAATTAGGTCCCATTTCTTTATTTTTGTTTTTATTTTCATTACCCTAAAAGGTGGATAAAAAAAGATCCTGCTAAGATTTATGTCAGAGAGTGTTCTGCCTACCTTTTACTCTAAGAGTTTTATATATCTGGCCTTACATTTAGGTCTTTAATCCATTTTCAGTTTATTTTTTTGTATGGTTTTAGAGCATGTTCTAATTTCATTCTTTTACATGTAGCTGTCCAGTTTTCCCAACACCACTTATTGAAGAGACTTTTTGTCCATTGTATATTCTTGCTTACTTTGTCATAGATTAGGTGACCATAGGGGCTTGGGTTTATCTGTGGACTTTCTATCCTGTTCTTTGACCTACATTTCTGTTTTTGTGCCACTACCATTCTGTTTTGATTACTCTAGCTTTGTAGTATAGTCTGATGTCAGGGAGCCTGATTCCTCCAGCTCCAATTTTCTTTCTCAAGATTGCTTTGGCTCTTCCGGTCTTTTGTGTTTCCATACAAATTATAAAATTTTCTGTTCTAATTCTGTGAAAAATACCATTGGTAATTTGTCAGGGATTGCATTGAATCTGTAGGTTGATTTGAGGAGTATAGTCATTTTGACAATATTGATTCTTCCAATCAAAAATATGGATACTTCACAAATTTGCATGTCATCCTTGTGCAGTGGTCATGCTAATCTTCTCTCTGTTTTTCCAGATTTAGTATATGTGCTGCTGCAGTGAACATCCTATGCTGGTCTTGAGGTGGTGTCCTTGTGTGGGAGTATCCCTATGCAGTCTGTCTGTGCACAGTGGCTTTGGTGGAAGAGCTGGATCTGAAATCAACATGGGTCACATCTTCCCCCAATGTGTGCTGCCAGTTATCACCTTGGTGAGAGACGAGGCTGTTAATGGAGGGGCTAGAATTACAGCCATGTTTGGCCTGGGGTTGCTCTTCTGCTCAGTGGCCAACACCATTTTATTGGTGGAGGGGTCGGGTTCCATGTTGCTGGAGCATAGCCCTGAGCTTTTGGACCATGCTGACTCTGTTCCCTCTAAATGTGTTCTCTCCACCTCCCAGCACTCTCACCCTCACCCCAGAGGGGAGCAGTGCTGGAATAAGAAGGTTTGGTAGAGGTGATTGGCATGGGTTGGACATGGGTTATGGTGGTCCTGGAACCTGAGCCCCAGTCTACTCCCAAAGCAAGCACCAGAAATCGTTGCCCCTGCCATGTTCATATGTCTTTCTGAGTCCAAGCCACCTGCTTTCCTCACAACTGTGCACAACTCTCAGCCATTGCATCCTTCACCTTATTGTGGAGCTGTGCCATGGAGCAAGAGGGGACAGAGCTGGCACTCAACTCAAGCTGGGGCACACACCAGGGCAGTTGGGGGAAACCAGCCACGGTCCTGGGCAGTTTCAATCTCCTTCCTCCCCCTTATTTTGGGAGTATGCAAATGTGTGCATATCCTTCATGCATGGTGTCTAAGTTTCTTACAGCCCTGCTCTCTCAGTTCCACTGGTTTTCAAACCAACAAAGGAGAGTTGTCCTCTCAGTGTTCAACTGGGGCAGCTCCCAGGGCTGGGGCACCCAATAGGTGGCTCAAACTTCTTACTCCCCAGGGAGGATCTCCAAGCCCAGTAATCACCCTCCTCTTCTGTGTCTCCTCCAAGGGGTACAGGTCCAAATTTGATCACTTCTCTTCCTTTCTTTCCCAGCTCCGTGTAAATCTTTCTTACAGCCTTTGTTGTACAAGAGTCTTTCTCCCAGTCTCCAGTTTATTTTCAGTGAGAATTACTTCACATGTAGATGTATTTTTGATGTTTTCATTGAGAGGAGGTGAGTTCCGTGTCCTCCTACTCTACTATCTTGACCTCTCAAGACTTTAGATTTTAATGGTGATGATGAGATTTTGGAGAATTTCAAGTAGAGGACTAACATTATCTGAACTAGTTGTTTAAAGAATCATCTGCCTAATGTTTAGAGAACCAATCGAATGGGGAAAAGTAAAAAGAGGAAGATCAGTCAGGCAACTATTGTAGATGTCCAGGAGGAAAATCATGATAGCTTGAATATGGTGATAGTGATGGAAAATGTTAGAAAGGATAAGATCCTATATATATTTTGAAGGTAGAGCCATCTGGATTTGAGGATGGACTGGATATGGATTATGAGAAAAAGAGAGAAGATCAAAGTTTTTGCCCTAAGCAACTGATGAATGGTAGTGTTACATATTGACATGAGGAAGACTGAGAGGAGCATTTTGGAGACTGTGTATGAATTAGTTCAGTTCTGGACAATGAATTGGACAAAAAAGTGAGCTCCTTTTCAGATTCCCTCAATTGCCTCATTTCTAACTTATGATTGCAACCCTGCTAAATCAAGTTGCTGCTCTGCCATGTCTAGATTTTTTTTTTTTTTTGTGGTACGTGGGCCTCTCACTGTTGTGGCCTCTCCCGTTGTGGAACGCAGGCTCCAGATGTGCAGGCTCAGCAGCCATGGCTCATGGGCCCAACCGCTCCACAGCATGTGGGATCTTCCCAGACTGGGGCACGAACACGTGTCCCCTGCATCGGCAGGCAGACTCTCAACCATTGCGCCATGGGAAGCCCTGCCATGTCTAGATTTAAATGAAATTCCACACCATGTGGTATGGGATCAGTCTTCTCAAGTATGGTGACCACTTTATCATTGTTTGCCCAGGATTGAGGGGTTTCTCAGGAAGGAGGACTATCAGTGTGAAAACCCAGTCAGTCCCAAGTGAACTAGAAAGCTATTCTATTCTTGAGTAACTGTGAAGGGGCCAGATGATGTGACTCAGAATTTTTGGAAATTAACTCTTTATCATATGAACTTTTACCTAATGAGAAATGAGAGACAGATGGTGTTGTAGGTTGAGTTTTCTGGATATAAATACTTACATGGTGTTTATTATGTCATATATTTATTGTGGGTTAACACATGTGAATGAAAGGATACAGAAGTAAGATCAGATAGAGGGAGAAATCAAACTGAGATACACTCAACAAAGATTTGGCTAACGCTATGCATGGTTGGGCACATAAAGCCAGTTAGAGTTGTCCTGAAGTAGGCAAAAAAAAGCCTGGCTTTTATACTTACATAATCAATTTTTGGTTGTGAGCTGCCTCAGGAATTGTGTACTGTTGGGTGAGATGACTCTCTGAAGGAGCTGACAGCTGGAGTCTGACTCTGATAGCATTCCCAACAGCTGGGCCACAAATCCTTTCTTGAAGGCAGTTATGTGTATGCACATGTTCATGCCCACCACAGAAAGGACTTAGCATATACATTTCCCCATCTTTATCCCCTCTGTGGACTGCTCTGAGTTATGATTTCTTCTTGCAAAGCTTGAGATATCTGTGTGTTGAGTGAACATGCTTGTTGATGAATTTAACCTGCATTTCATTGTCCTTTTACTCCTTGCCCTTACTGACCCAGATTTATCCTCCCAAATGATGCCAGCATTTTGATTTTTACTTCAGGCTTTGATACCAAGAGGATTTAGTTGTGTTAAATATGAGATGCCTGCTAGACATCTAATTGGAGATATAAAGTAGGCATCCAGAAGGTCAGGGCTGCAGTTACACATTTCTGAATCGTAGATGGCATTTAAAACCACGGGAGTAGATGAAATGACCTGGAAAGAGTGAATAGATAGAGAAGAAAGCAACACTGAGCTCAGAGTTAAATTGTCAATAAATAGAAGCTATACGTAATCCAAGTATCATTTCCTTAAACATTAGCATTTACAAATAAAGGAAATATTCCCAGTTACCACTACACATTGCAGTTTAAATCACATTAATTTTGTCATTCATACACTAAAGCAGAGATTTAGTATTATCTGGGAGAAGGGGATAGGCAGAAACATGAAATGAGGGAAAGGGAACATTGTCTCCAAGGGATCAGTCTATTACAATGTTCTTGAGTCTGAGATCAAGGAACATAAAACTAAATTAGGAAAAATATTCCATCGATAGTTTAATTGCAATATTATGCTTCCTATACCCAGGAGGCTTTTTTATTTTTACTATCTGTATACTGCCTGCTTTGTTGGAGAATATTGCATGAGGTCACAGAAGACCTCAGAGATCACAGAGTCAAATTTGTGGCCTTGAATTCCAGAAATAGACTCTTATCTCATAGCACAGGAAAAAGTCTTGAAAGCTAATGTTCTTATTTTGTAGGAGCTACCTTTTCAGAATACGAAGGCTAAACTCTGAAGGAAGCTGTTATAATTCTTATACCATACAATAAATATTAAGAAATAGATGGCGAGTCATGTGATGCAATCTAGAAAACAGATCGGAATTGACTGATTTTAAAATTTACATGAGAAAAATTATGTTAATTAGTAATTTTATTTCATAGTAATTAAATTAAAATTTTATAAATCAGATAGAATTTGGTCTTGGGAAATTAGTTTAGTCACAAGAAAACAAAGTTATATTTTCAGAATCAACATATAAAATTTAATGTTGCTTTGTGCAATCATTATTTTGCTGTTTGTAAAAGTAATACAAAATCATTTTACACATAACTCCATAATTTTGGCTCAGTAATATGTGGTGATATGTTTCACCTCTACTCCAAATTTCCATGTGCATTTTGCTTTTGACAACTGTGGGATGGGGATGATTGCCTCCCTCACATGTCTATCCGTAACTAATATTTACAAGGAGTCCTGAGGAAAAATGAATTAGGACCCCAATTCTTTTCCTTTGAAACTGAGAGTCATTAAAACACATATATGGGAGTGGTGTGAGAACAGAGGACATGAAACGCAATGGGAGCCCATGAGAGACAATTCAAAATAAACAAGAAGGAAATCTGACTACTGGTCTAAGCTTAACACAAAGGGCTGGGAGGCAGCAGACAGGAGTAACTGATTCTGGGTGTTCTGTGCAGCTCATATTGAGACCTTGTAACTCAGCCACTCTGGTTGTGATTATACTTTGAATTAATGATGGATTTAAGTTGATAATATTTCACTTAGGTTTTTATATTATCCATAGTCATAGTGAAGATTCGTCTTTGGTTTTCTTTTCTTACTTATTTATTTATTTATTTTGGATTATATTTGCCAGGAGGGAAGAGGCTTTGTCTTTTTTTTGGCTGTGTGGTATCTTAGTTCCCTCGCCAGGGATTGAACCCATGCCCCTGCAGTGGAAGCATTGAGTCTTAATCACTGGACCACTAGGGAAGTCCAATATCAGGATTATGCTATTAAAGTCTACATTGTTTCGTATGCTTCATAATAGTTTGAGTGGTTTAAAGATAATCTTTTCATTGGAGATGTAATACACCTTACCCATTAAATCATCTAAGTCGAAATATTTGAGAAGTTGGAGGTGGTCATCATTCTTTTGTTCCCCATAGTTATTAGACTTACAGGTTTCTACATATTTGGGTTTATTTCATTAAAACTTGCTAACATGTTAGCATTATGTTTCATGTATCATTCCTCTATTTTTGTAGTTTTATTCTTCTTCTCAAGTTACATGATCATGTTTAATCTTTGCTTTTCTTGATTTCATGTTTTCACTATGTTTTTTAAAGAGCAAACTATTTTACTCCTTTTCTGTTTCCTACTTTATTTCACTTTTTATTTTATTCATCTCTTCCTTTTACATTCCTGTGGTCTACTTGATGTTCTGTTTTCTTAAATTTTGTGTTATGTTCAGTTCACAAATCATACTGCATTCCTTAGTACTCCATAAAGTGGCAGTGCTATTATTTTTTAAAATTAGGCTACCCATTTCAAAGTTATTGTGGAGTAGAGACTGAATTTTCAGACAGAAGTGCTTATTTGGTGTAGTCCCATCTGGGAAACATTGACGATACTCTTCAGTTCCACTCCCCAATAACTACAGTTTATTCTTTTTGACTGCTGGAAAATATTGCATCTTATGAATAATCTCAGTTTATTTTTTCCCTATATGTTGTAATTTGAGTTGTTCCAGCTTTTTTTGCTATTATTGATATTGGTGTTTTTATGTCTCATGGCATACATTTGCAAAAATATATTTTGTATATATAATTATTTTAATGCAAAATTATTTTCTAAAGAGGTTGTATCAAGAAAATGTTCTCCCACCAGGAATATATAAAATAGCTAATTGATCCACAATATCTCTAAAACTTGGCATTGTCACGATTTATTTTTACTTTTTATTTTATTTTATTTTTGCCAATTGAAAGAGTATAATGTTTTCTCATTGTAGTTTTACTTTGTATTTTCCTGATCATTAATGTGATGGAGGATCTCTTTATGTTGGTTGTAAATGTTTCCTTTTCTTGAAATGCCTCTTTTTGTTGCTGATTTTTCTATGAGAATATTTATTTTTTTTTATTGATTTACATGACTTATTTGTATATTTTCAATTCCTATCCTTTCTTGGTTATATGTGTTGTGAATACATTTTTTCCTCCCAATCTGTGGTTTGTGTTTTCTTTGCTTTTCTTTCATTTTTTCTTTTCTTTTTTTGAGTGTGTATATGTCTTGTGTTTTCAATTTCCTAAAAGCATTGCTTTAAGGACAGTTCTTAATTTTAATATAGTCAACTTTGTCATCTCTTAAAAAATAATGTTTTGTGTCTTAAGAGGTCCTTCTCCACCCCAAATTCAGGAACATATTCACCTATATTTCCTATTAAACATTATACTATTTTTTATATTATAATATTATATATTATTATATGTTTTATATTTATTACCTAAAGTTAAGTTATACCATTATCTAAAGTTAATTTTTGAATGGTGCAGAGATACAATTTCAGTTTTTCCCTATAAATGACCATCTTTCCACCTGCTTGTATTGAATAGTCCTTTCTTTCCCTATTTATCTACAATGCTATATTGGACTTATATCAAAGTTTTATACGTGTGTGTGTGGGGAAATAAAACTTTCCAGATTTCTCAGTTCTTCTGTTAAAAAGCCCTAGCCTTCCAAAATATAAAAATATAAAGATAGAAAATATTTGTCTTAATTTCTCCTAGGAAGATTTTCCTCCTCACATACTACGAGAATGATAATGTAGCCATTTGTCTGGTAATTGCTTTGATCCAAAAGAATAATAAAATGTTTCATCTCTTCCAGAGAGGGTCAAATAGTCACAGTCCTGACAAGGTCCCTAGGTTAAGTCCCAAGGTTCCAGGAAGACTAGAACTCTATTTCCTTTGGTATTTACATGCCAAAGGGATGAAGCCCAGAACTTGGCAACATCTCTGTATTAAAAGCCAGAGAAACTGGTGTTTATTTAGCCCTTGGAAATATATATTTATATTCCAATGGGTGACGGTAAGAACCCAGGATCCTTTCTATTATATTTCAAACAAGCAAAAGGGTATTTTTCCCCCATTTTTTTCCCTGAGGGGGTGGGTAGGAAAGAGAATGGTTATCTATCTCTTGTATATAAATGAAAAAAATTCATTGTTAGTCATCCCTTGTCTGTGACAGGTAACCTGCCACCCCAGGAGGAAGAGTCCATAAGCTTTTGCATCACCTGTGGGTCTAAGTGTAGGGACTGATGGCTGCAGTGTTATTCTGGTTGTTCATCTGGTTGTATCAGTAAGGAGCTCTTTTTATCTGACCTAAATGCCTTATGTTTTATATATATATAGCATATATAGTATAAATGTATCTATAGCATATATATGGTATACAATTATGCACCATATAATATATACTATAATTATATTATGCAATATTGTATAATTATAAAATATTTTATTAACTGTATTATATATTAATAAATATGTATACATATATAATTATTTTGCAAGTAGGATTGCTCCTAGTGAATTTAAGATTCTTTCTTTGTCATGAAGGGATTTGGAGACGAAGCAGAGAGGTTAAGAAAGTAAAGTGAGAGTTTATTTATGCAAGGATACACTCTCAGAGGGATAGTGGGCAGACAGGTGAGGAGCTTCTACCCTGGGTTTTTCTGGCAAGCTGGTTATGAGGGGTATACAAAAGAAGGGGCAGAATATTCACCGGAGAAGTAGGAGTTTGGGAGTCATATTCCTTGATTTTCATCCCACCTTCATCTTCCCAAGGGAGGAGGGATTATTGTACTTATTTAGCTTAGATCAGAATTGCCATGGCATCAGCGCATGATGGGTACTTCTTATTTGTAAGGCTAACTTTATCGTAATGAGAGTATAATGAGCAACAGGTTATATTCAGATGTAGGAGATTCCCGTCTTTCCCCACCTTTCTTTGTGTACTTCCATGACTCTTATCACCCAAAATGTGTGATTTCCTGTCAGTGTGGAGGTTCCTGCTTTTCTTTGTCTGCCTATGCACACCCTATGTTTACAAGATGCGTGATTTCCTGCCACATGGCCCCTGTCCCCATTTCTCTGCTCATACCTAGCTATCTGCCTGCCTGTAACAGGTAACTTATCAAACACTTCACAGCTTTTTAAAAACATTGGGTCCCTTTCTGAACTCTCTATTCTATTCATAATAATTCCAGGTAGCTGTAAAGCAAGTCTGCTATGGTTTTCAGAAGTATGGTGGCTAAACTTGGAATTTAATTTTTCCATAAAATTGTATGACTAGCTTATCAACCTGAATGAAAAACTGTTGAAATTTTAATGGAATTGCACTAAATGTATATATTAAGGAAAATTGCTCCCATTATGATACTCTCTTCTATCCTGAACAGGTGTCTCTCTCCTATTTAAGTTTTCCTTAATACAGCAATATAATTTTATTATTTTCCCTATAGAGATCTTCAATATCTTTGATTAGATATATATTTAAGGAATCGTCATTTTTGATGCTATTGTGATTTTTTGTGATTCTAGTTGTAGTTTATGAAAATGCATTTGACTTTTGAATATTGATTTCTAGCTACCTAATAAAATCCTTCTATTAATTTTAATATTTTGTCTGTAGATTCCATTGGAATCTTTATGTCGCTGAGTATTTCATCTGCAAATAATGGCACTTTACCTCCTTATTTTTTCTTTTCCAGGTGTGCTGGCTATATCTCCATTATAATGTAGAATAAAATTGGTGATAGTTGCAATCTTTATATTGTGTCTGATTTAAAGTTTCTCAGTTCCCTCATTTTGATATATAATGCTTTATTATCATTTAGTTTTAAGTATTTTTAAAATTTTATTATGATTTTTCCTTTGACCTATAAATTAGAATTAAAATATTTTTCTAATTATATTAGATATTTAAATTGTCTTATCATTATCAACTTCTACCTTATTTTTGTTAGGGATCAAAATATAGTTTTTATATTATCTGTTCTTTCAAATTTTTTGTCTCAAATGTGTCTTTACAGACTCATCCTAGGTAACCACAATAAGTCACACTCTTGTATAATCAATTCCACTTAAATATGGATGGTACCTGTGACCTCTAAGCAACACTATATGGCCAGGGTGATAGGCTATTGTTGCCTGATTCATTTATCTTATAAGGCAAAGATGAAGAGATTTTGAAGATGTAATTAAAGTCCCCAATTACCTGACTTTAAGTTAATCAAAGGGAGATTATCCTGGGTGGGTCTCACCTAATAAGTTGAGCCTTTAAAGAAGATCTAGAGGTTAGAGACTTGAAGCTGCAGAGAAACTCTCTCCTTGTTGGTTTTGAAGATGAAAGCTGTCATAATTTGTACAGCTATAAGGAAATGAATCTGCCAATTTTCAGAAGAGGTTTAGAAGTGACTTCTTCCCTACTTAAGCCACCAGATGAGAATGTAGCTAAACCAACACCTTGACTTGTTATGAAGCATTGAAAATTAATATATTTTGTGACCTAGTACATGTTCTATTTTTGAAAATGTCCCATATGTGCTTGAGAAGAATATATATTCTTTAATCGTTGGTTGAAAATTTCTGTATGTAACCAAGATATAAAACTTATTGTTCTTCACAACCTTCCTCATCCCCTCTCCAGTTCAAAATAACTTTTTGTGTCTCCAGAATTTTTTTTCCAGTTTCCCTATATTCTAGGATATTCATCTATGAAACTCCTCCATGGTTGAACTTAGTGGATAATGAAGTTTGAGTGATAGATATCTAGTATCTTGTGGTAAACTACCATCTTGGCAAGACAAAAATAACCTCTTTTCCACTCAACTGCCAGAATAATCATTTAAAACTGTAGATTTTAGCAGGTAAACTCTGTTTTAACATGTCAATGGATTCCCATGGCTCTAAAAATTAAAATCAAAAGCTTCAATAAATGCTACAAGGCCTGGTTTGGTCTGGCCCCTGCTGATCTTTACAACTGTCTCATACTATTTCTCCCTTCACTCTCACATTTCTGCAAATTGCTGGAATTGGTCTTTCAAGTTCTCAATTGTGCCATATTCTGTCCTATAACAGGACTTTTACACATGATATTTCCTCCGTCTGAAATATTTTTCCCTCCCCTCTTCACCGAGTTAAATTCCGTTCATCTTTGAAATTTCAGCTTGAGACTCCTGATGGAATCCTTCTGTTAAGTTTTGGACCAGGTCAAATGTTCCTCTTCTCAGAGCATGCTGTACTTGTCAAATAGCACTTGTCAAAGTTGCAGTTTTACATTTGAGTATTTGGTAAATGTCCGCCTACTCCTCTATATTATAAAGTCCATGAGGTCAAGAATGTTGTTTATCTTTGTACAGGATTGTAGTTCTATTGCCAGGCACTGTGTCTGTCATATAGTACTTTCTTGATCAATGTTGAAATGAGGCAGAATCATATAGTGGCAAATACCAGGATTTTCAATTTCTGGTTCAAATCTAGTTCAACCAGTTACTGTGAGACCAAATTACTCAACATCCCTGTGCCTAAGTTTCTGCATCTGTAAAATGGGGATAATAATGGTATCTACCTTATAGGATTATGTAGAGAATTAGATGAGTTTTTACATGTAAAGCACATTAAATGGTACCTGGCTCATAATAAATATTATAGTTCACTATTATTAAGTGAAATGAAATATACTTTCAGGTTCACAGGCTTATAACCTTATAATCTAAAATATAAACAAGTAAATATATATATATATATATATATATATATATATATATATATATATATATATTTGATTTATCATATAGAGCTGATTGACCAAAATATAGAAAACTCTGTTGTTCCAGGAGGATTCTAGGTCACTATTAATTTGATCATCCTTTTACCCTGGCAGACTTAGCTGAGTGATGACTATGATGATGGTGCCAAAATATCTCACTTTGGAAGGCTCCTTGTAGGTTTATAAGTATGTTCATCATCTGATTCTCATAACAACCTGGTCAAGGGGGTCTTTTTGTCATCTATATTTTTTCAGATGGAGAAAATAAGGATCATAGAGTTTATTCTTTCTTGGAGTAATAAAAAATGAAATTAGTATTTTCAATATTCATGTTAACATGTTACAAAGGAAAGGTTCTACCCTGTGCTATGTGTAGCACTGTGAAAAGGGAGCTTATAAGTAAAAGTATAGAAAATATGCACGTCAACAAAAGACATTTCATTGGGCAGCTTCTAAGGCAATTATTAATCTCTTACAAGTCCTTAGATTTATCTATTCTCTTTATTTTGTCTGGTCATTTACAGAGGCTAAAAGCTGGATGAACCTCTAGAATTGAATGCAGTCTTTAAATCTGACGTACGTCTGCCTGAAAAATATTTTGTCTGGGCTTCTCTGGTGGCGCAGTGGTTGAGAGTCTGCCTGCCGATGCAAGGGATGCAGGTTCGTGTCCCGGTCCGGAAAGATCCCACATGCCGCGGAGCGGCTGGGCCCGTAAGCCATGGCTGCTGAGCCTGCACGCCCGGAGCCTGTGCTCCGCAATGGGAGAGGCCACAACAGTGAGAGGCCTGTGTAATGCAAAAAAAAAAAATATATATATATATATATATATATATATATATATATATATATATATATATATATATTTTGTCCATGATTTGCTATAGTTAGCGTCACCTAATATCTTATTTTATTAAGTTCAAAACTCTTTTTAAGATGTTTAGTTAAAATAAGATGAGCTTGTGCTTGTATTTTGTTTTTTAAAAATACATTTCTTACTTGATTAATATTATTTAAATATACTTTCCCATTTATTTTCATTACCTATTTCCATCTATTTTTTCTCATATTCTGTTCTCACTTAAGGTTAGTCCATGATGAAATATCCAACTATTTTTAATTTCTATATTTCCTTATTATTGCATAATTTATATACTCAAAATATGTTTTTCTTGCAAAATATGAAGCAGTTGGCTTCAGTGGGTAATTAGTTGCATTTCTTCTTTTCTAATCTGGTAGCAATTTTTCACTATCATCTGTGATTTCTCCCTAGTGTATGCCAAGAATGAAGAAGGTTAAAACACTGTTATCCTCATTAACTTGCTTAGGTCAGGCTCATGGGTGGGGAGCTGTTTATTTATTTTTTTTAATACCACCCGAGTGGTTCATAATTATAATTTCGCAGAAATTAAAGTGAAGTACAAAAGGGATAATGGCAGAAACCTGTTCATCACTCTAAATTATAGTAATTTTCTAATCCAATGACCTCTACCACACACTGGCCACCACCCAAAGCATTTGTCATTGGTTTGCTTTTGGCTTGTTATTTTATTGTTGTTATGAATAGTTTATTAGTAGAGGACAAATGGTCATTTATTTTCACAATTATATAAATAGAGTCATACTGAATATTATAAGAAGCCAGAGAATGACTCTCCTTTTTATTACCTTCTACCATTCACCCTTTTGGAAAGATTATTATATTGTTCAATTTCCATCTACACTGATTGTGTAGAGTCATTTCCCACCCCCCCCCATGGGATTGCATGATGGTTTATTGCAGTTATAGGAAGGACTTTCAAAAAATATTTTTCCTCAATGCTTTCCCCTGTATTGCTTCCCCTCCTACCCTTGCTGATTTTGTCTGTCACCTCTTTTCCCACTATCAAGGAATGAATTACAAGGAAATCATGGTGGATGTTGTTACACAATCAGTAGAACATTGGAGTAGACCAAAACATTACAAAATACTTTTAGAGTCTGAAAGTGAGATGCTGTGGAGAAATGAGCAAAGATGGGCAATTTATTTTAACAGTGATAGCAAAGTAAAAAGTAGGAGTCAACGATAAACAGAAGGTATAGAAAGACTGGCAATAAAACAAAAGAGCAATGGTTTCATAGGCATTAAGAACAGAGGAAAAAAGAAATAGGAATTCACATAAATCCTTCTCTACAAAAAGGACCCAGGAGTTAGGAATACATTGAAATAAAAATTGAGACTACACATGAACTTGAGCTAAAATAATTGCTTCACTAATTGCATGAGATGTAGGTGGGGGTAGTGAGTAACTAATTTTAACTTAATAAACATTTATTAAATACCTCTTACATGCAAAGCACTGACCTAAATTGCTGAGGAGAAACAAATGAAATTAGAGACTTCCTATGCAATTCTAGGTGAGAAAGCTTTCAAGTATCAATCCCCAAAGTGTAATAAATGCTTATGCCTTCCCTATGGGTAACGTCAGAGAGTTCAGAAATTCAGTCTATACTTTTACAAAGTTCCAAGTATCTCTCTCTTCTCAGTCTGTTATCTAGGGATATCTAAGTTTTTGTGAATATCTTTTTTGTGAGATTGAGGGTAGGAAGAGTTGTTTTTATTGACCCTCCTTTTTATACTGTGCTGATTACAATCTAAGGGCTTTGGTTGCTTATAAATCAAGTGAAACAGGAAAGCTGAGTGACATCACCTGCTTTCTTGGAGATTCTTCAAAGGGAGATGCTCACTTCCAGGTGTTATTATAATCAGTGAAAGGGCTCCCCAATAAACTGGTGAGGGATCTTTGAAATAAAGTTATTTTTTTTTCATCCAGTCATGTATGACAGTCTGTCCTAGGATGACAGGATAGGATAAGCTCTGGTGTCAGCTGCCTCATAGACATCAGGTAGTAGCAATATAGGATGCTTTACTCATTCTCAGAATGATCATACACAATCTATTATCAAGGGAGGTGTGGAACATTGCTAAAGGCATCAACAGCTCAGGACACCGTGAATAGATGTGCAGTTATGCACCCACAACTCTAAAGGGCATAGTTCAAATCATAATCTTTGTAAATGTTGCCCCTTATGTAATCTTATATGGTGACCCTGGCAAAGCTACTTGTGAAAGTCTGGACTGAATTATGAAGTAGATTAGAAACTGAGTCTTTTCCACAGGATGTTGCCATGGGTTCAGTGACATATACTTTTTATTTCTCTCTCTCTCTCTCTTTTTTAACATCTTTATTGGAGTATAATTGCTTTACAATGTTGTGTTAGTTTCTGCTGTATACCAAAGTGAATCAGCTATATGTATACATATATCCCCATATCCCCTCCCTCTTGCATCTCCCTCCCATCCTCCCTATCCCAGCCTTCTAGGTGGTCACAAAGCACCGAGCTGATCTCCCCTTGCAATGCAATTGCTTTCCACTAGCTATCTATTCTACATTTGGCAGTGTATATATGTCAATGCTACTCTCTCACTTCGTCCCAACTTACCTTTCCCTCTCCCTGTGTCCTCAAGTCCATTCTCTACAACTGCATCTTTATTCCTGTCCTGCCCCTAGGTTCTTCAGAACCAATTTTCATTTTTTTTTGGTTCCATATATATGTGTTAGCCTACGGTATTTATTTTTCTCTTTCTGACTTACTTCACTCTTTATGACAGACTCTAAGTCCATCCACCTCACTACAAATAACTCAATTTCATTTCTTTTAATGGCTGAGAAATATTCCATTGTATATATGTACCACATCTTTTTTTTTTTTTTTTAAACATCTTTATTGGGGTATAATTGCTTTACAATGGTGTGTTAGTTTCTGCTTTATAACAAAGTGAATCAGCTATACATATACATATGTTCCCATATGTCTTCCCTCTTGCGTCTCCCTCCCTCCCACTCTCCCCATCCCACACTTCCAGGCTGTCACAAAGCACTGAGCTAATATCCCTGTGCCTTGCGGCTGCTTCCCCCCAGCTATCTACCTTACTACGTTTGTTAGTGTGTATATGTCCATGACTCTCTCTCGCCCTGTCAAAACTCACCCTTCCCCCTCCCCATATCCTCAAGTCCGTTCTCCAGTAGGTCTGTGTCTTTATTCCTATCTTACCCCTAGGTTCTTCATGACATTTTTTTCCCTTAAATTCCATATATATGTGTTAGCATACGGTATTTGTCTTTTTCTTTCTGACTTACTTCACTCTGTATGACAGACTCTAGGTCTATCCATCTCATTACAAATAGCTCAACTTCATTTCTTTTTAAGGCTGAGTAATATTCCATTGTATATATGTGCCATATCTTCTTTATCCATTCATCCGATGATGGGCGCTTAGGTTGTTTCCATGTCCTGGCTATTGTAAATAGAGCTGCAATGAACATTTTGGTACATGACTCTCTTTGAATTTTGGTTTTCTCAGGGTATATGCCAAGTAGTGGGATTGCTGGGTCATATGGTAATTCTATTTGTAGTTTTTTAAGGAACCTCCATACTGTTCTCCACAGTGGCTGAACCAATTCACATTCCCACCAGCAGTGCAAGAGTATCCCCTTTTCTCCACACCCTCTCCAGCATTTATTGTTTCTAGATTTTTTGATGATGGCCATTCTGACTGGTGTGAGATGATATCTCATTGTAGTTTTGATTTGCATTTCTCTAATGATTAATGATGTTGAGCATTCTTTCATGTGTTTGTTGGCATTCTGTATATCTTCTTTGGAGAAATGTCTGTTTAGGTCTTCTGCCCATTTTTGGATGGGGTTGTTTGTTTTTTTGTTATTGAGCTGCATGAGCTGCTTGTAAATTTTGGAGATTAATCCTTTGTCAGTTGCTTCATTTGCAAATGTTTTCTCCCATTCTGAGGGTTGTCTTTTGGTCTTGGTTATGGTTTCCTTTGCTGTGCAAAAGCTTTGAAGTTTCATTAGGTCCCATTTGTTTATTTTTGTTTTTATTTCCATTACTCTAGGAGGTGGGTCAGAAAGGATCTTGCTGTGATTTATGTCATAGAGTGTTCTTCCTATGTTTTCTTCTAAGAGTTTGATAGTGTCTGGCCTTACATTTAGGTCTTTAATCCATTTTGAGCTTATTTTTGTGTATGGTGTTAGGGAGTGATCTAATCTCATACTTTTACATGTACCTGTCCAGTTTTCCCAGCACCATTTATTGAAGAGGCTGTCCTTTCTCCACTGTACATTCCTGCCTCCTTTATCAAAGATAAGGTGTCCATATGTGCGTGGGTTTATCTCTGGGCTTTCTATCCTGTTCCACTGATCTATCTTTCTGTTTTTGTGCCAATACCATACTGTCTTGATTACTGTTGCTTTGTAATATAGTCTAAAGTCAGGGAGCCTTATTCCTCCAGCTCCTTTTTTCGTTCTCAAGATTGCTTTGGCTATTCGGGGTCTTTTGTGTTTCCATACAAATTGCGAAATTTTTTGTTCTAGTTCTGTGAAAAATGCCAGTGGTAGTTTGATAGGGATTGCATTGAATCTGTAGATTGCTTTGGGTAGTAGAGTCATTTTCACAATGTTAATTCTTCCCATCCAAGAACATGGTATATCTCTCCATCTATTTGTATCATCTTTAATTTCTTTCATCAGTGTCTTATAATTTTCTGCATACAGGTCTTTCAGATCCTTAGGTAGGTATATTCCTAGATATTTTACTCTTTTTGTTGCAATGGTAAATGGGAGTGTTTTCTTGATTTCACTTTCAGATTTTTCATCATTAGTATATAGGAATGCCAGAGATTTCTGTGCATTAATTTTGTATCCTGCTACTTTACCAAATTCATTGATTAGCTCTAGTAGTTTTCTGGTAGCATCTTTAGGATTCTCTATGTATAGTATCATGTCATCTGCAAACAGTGACAGCTTTACTTCTTCTTTTCCGATTTGGATTCCTTTTATTTCCTTTTCTTCTCTGATTGCTGTGGCTAAAACGTCAAAAACTATGTTGAATAAGAGTGGTGAGAGTGGGCAACCTTGTCTTGTTCCTGATCTTAGTGGAAATGCTTTCAGTTTTTCACCATTGAGGATGATGTTTGCTGTGGTCTTGTCATATATGGCTTTTATTATGTTGAGGAAAGTTCCCTCTATGCCTACTTTCTGGAGGGTTTTTATCATAAATGGGTGTTGAATTTTGTCGAAAGCTTTCTCTGCATCTATTGAGATGATCATATGGTTTTTCTCCTTCAATTTGTTAATATGGTTTATCACATTGATAGATTTGCGTATATTGAAGAATCCTTGCATTCCTGGGATACACCCCACTTGATCATGGTGTATGATCCTTTTAATGTGCTGTTGGATTCTGTTTGCTAGTATTTTGTTGAGGATTTTTGCATCTATGTTCATCAGTGATATTGGCCTGTAGTTTTCTTTCTTTGTGACATCCTTGTCTGGTTTTGGTATCAAGGTGATGGTGGCTTCTTAGAAGGAATTTGGGAGTGTCCCTCCCTCTGCTATATTTTGGAAGAGTTTGAGAAGGATAGGTGTTAGCTCTTCTCTAAACGTTTGATAGAATTCACCTGTGAAGCCATCTGGTCCTGGGCTTTTGTTTGTTGGAAGGTTTTTAATCACAGTTTCAATTTCAGTGCTTGTGATTGGTCTGTTCATATTTTCTATTTCTTCCTGATTCAGTCTTGGCAGGTTGTGCATTTCTAAGAATTTGTCCATTTCTTCCAGATTGTCCATTTTATTGGCATAGAGTTGCTTGTAGTAATCTCTCATGATTTTTTTTTATTTCTGCAGTGTCAGTTGTTACTTCTCCTTTTTCATTTCTAATTCTATTGATTTGAGTCTTCTCCCTTTTTTTATTGATGAGTCTGGCTAGTGGTTTATCTATTTTGTTTATCTTCTCAAAGAACCAGCTTTTAGTTTTATTGATCTTTGCTATTGTTTCCTTCATTTCTTTTTCATTTATTTCTGATCTGATTTTTATGATTTCTTTCCTTCTGCTAGCTTTGGGGTATTTTTGTTCTTCTTTCTCTAATTGCTTGAGGTGCAAGGTTAGGCTGTTTATTCGAGATGTTTCCTGCTTCTTAAGGTGGGCTTGTATTGCTATAAACTTCCCCCTTAGAACTGCTTTTGCTGCATCCCATAGGTTTTGGGTCGTTGTGTCTCCATTGTCATTTGTTTCTAGGTATTTTTTTATTTCCTCTTTGATTTCTTCAGTGTTCACTTCATTACTAAGTAGTGTATTGTTTAGCCTCCATGTGTTTGTATTTTTTACAGATCTTTTCCTGTAATTGATATCTAGTCTCATGGCGTTGTGGTCGGAAAAGATACTTGATACAATTTCAGTTTTCTTAAATTTACCAAGGCTTGATTTGTGACCCAAGATATGATCTATCCTGGAGAATGTTCCATGAGCACTTGAGAAAAATGTGTATTCTGTTGTTTTTGGATGGAGTGTCCTATAAATATCAATTAAGTCCATCTTGTTTAATGTATCATTTAAAGCTTGTGTTTCCTTATTTATTTTCATTTTGGATGATCTGTCCATGGGTGAAAGTGGGGTGTTAAAGTCCCCTACTATGAATGTGTTACTGTTGATCTCCCCTTTTATGGTTGTTAGTATTTGCCTTATGTATTGAGGTGCTCCTATGTTGGGTGCATAAATATTTACAATTGTTATATCTTCTTCTTGGATCGATCCCTTGATCATTATGTAGTGTCCTTCTTTGTCCCTTTTAATAGTCCTTATTTTAAAGTCTATTTTGTCTGATATGAGAATTGCTACTCCAGCTTTCCTTTGGTTTCCATTTGCATGGAATATCTTTTTCCATCCCCTTACTTTCAGTCTGTATGTGTCTCTAGTTCTGAAGTGGGTCTCTTGTAGACAGCATATATAAGGGTCTTGTTTTGTATCCATTCAGCCAATCTGTGTCTTTTGGTGGGAGCATTTAGTCCATTTACATTTAAGGTAATTATCGATATGTATGTTCCTATTTCCATTTTATATATTGTTTTGGGTTCGCTACTATAGGTCATTTCCTTCTCTTGTGTTTCGTGTCTAGAGAAGTTCCTTTAGCATTTGTTGTAAAGCTGGTTTGGTGGTGCTGAACTCTCTCAGCTTTTGCTTGTCTGTAAAGGTTTTAATTTCTCCATCAAATGTGAATGAGATCCTTGCTGGGTACAGTAGTCTTAGTTGCAGGCTTTTCTCCTTCATCACTTTCAGTATGTCCTGCCACTCCCTTCTGGCTTGTAGGGTTTCTGCTGAGAGATCAGCTGTTAACCTTATAGGGATTCACTTGTGTGTTATTTGTTGTTTTTCCCTTGCTGCTTTTAATATGCTTTCTTTGTATTTAATTTTTGACAGTTTGATTAATATGTGTCTTGGCGTGTTTCTCCTTGTATTTATCCTGTATGGGACCCTCTGTGCTTCCTGGACTTGATTAACTATTTCCTTTCCCATATTAGGGAAGTTTTCAACTATAATCTCTTCAAATATTTTCTCAGTCCCTTTCTTTCTTTCTTCTTCTTCTGGAACCCCTATAATTCGAATGTTGGTGCATTTCATGTTGTCCCAGAGGTCTCTGAGACTGTCCTCAGTTCTTTTCATTCTTTTTTGTTTATTCTGCTCTGCAGTAGTTATTTCCACTACTTTATCTTCCAGGTCACTTATCCGTTCTTCTGCCTCAGTTATTCTGCTATTGATCCTATCTAGAGTGATTTTAATTTCATTTATTGCATTGTTCATCGTTGCTTGTTTCATCTTTAGTTCTTGTAGGTCCTTGTTAACTGTTTCTTGCATTTTGTCCATTCTACTTCCAAGATTTCGGCTCATCCTTACTATCATTATTCTGAATTCTTTTTCAGGTAGATTGCCTATTTCCTCTTCATTTGTTAGGTCTGGTGGGTTTTTATCTTGCTCCTTCATCTGCTGTGTGTTTTTCTGTCTTCTCATTTTGCTTATCTTACTGTGTTTGGGGTCTCCTTTTTGCAGGCTGCAGGTTCGTAGTTCCCGTTGTTTTTGATGTCTGTCTCCAGTGGCTAAGGTTGTTTCAGTGGGTTGTGTAGGCTTCCTGGTGGAGGGGACTAGTGCCTGTGTTGTGCTGGATGAGGCTGGATCTTGTCTCTCTAGTGGGCAGGTTCACGTCTGGTGGTGTGTTTTGGGGTGTCTGTGGCCTTATTATGATTTTAGGCAGCCTGTCTGCTAATGGGTGGGGTTGTGTTCCTGTTTTGCTAGTTGTTTGGCATAGGTTGTCCAGCACTGTGGCTTGCTGGTCGTTGAGTGAAGCTGGGTGCTGGTGTTAAGATGGAGGTCTCTGGGATATTTCCACCGTTTAATATTATGTGGAGCTGGGAGGTCTCTTGTTGACCAGTGTCCTGAAGTTGGCTCTCCTACCTCAGAGGCAGAGCCCTGACTCCTGGCTGGAGCACCAAGAGCCTTTCATCCACACGGCTCAGAATAAAAGGGAGAAAAAGTAGGGAGAATTAGTAGAAGTATGAGTAAAGAAAGAAGGAAAGGAGGAAAGGAAGGAAGGAAGAAAGAAGCAAAGAAGGAAAGAAAGGAGGGAGGGAGGGAGGGAGGGAGGAAGGAAGGAAGGAGGGAAAGAAGGAAAAAAGACAGAAAGAAAGATGATACAGTAAAAATAAAATAAAGTATAATATAGTTATTGAATTAAAAAATATTTAGAAAAAAAAAAAAAGGGATGGATAGAACCTTAGGACAAATGTTGGAAGCAAGGCTATACAGAGAAAATCTTACACAGAAGCATACACATACACCTTCACAAAAAGAGGTAAAGTGGGAAAAATCATAAATCCTGCTCCCTGAGACCACCTCCTCAATTTGGGGTGATTCGTTGTCTAAAGGAGGGAAGGAAGGAAGGAAAGAAAGAAAGAACGAAGGTAAAGTATAATAAAGTTATTACAATTAAACTTAATTATTAAGAAAAAGAATTTTTAAATAAAAGTCATGGACGGATAGAGCCCTAGGACAAATGGTGGAAGCAAGAGTATACAGACAAGATCTCACACAGAAGCATACACGTCAAAAAGAGGAAAAGGGAAAAAAATCATAGATCTCGCTCCTAAATTCCACCTCTTCAATTTGGGATCATTCCTTGTCTATTCAGGTATTCCACAGATGCAGGGTATATCAAGTTGATTGTGGAGCTTTAATCCGCTGCTTCTGTGGCTGCTGGGAGAGATTTCCCTTTCTCTTCTTTGTTCTCACCGGTCACAGGAGCTCAGCTTTGGATTTGGCCCTGCCTCTGCGTGTAGGTCGCTGGAGGGCGTCTGTTTTTTCGCTCAGACAGGACGGGGTTAAAGGAGCCGCTGATTCGGGGCCTCCGGCTCACTCAGGCCGGGGGTTGCGGGATGGGGGAAGGAGGGGCACTGCGTGCGGGGCGGGCCTGCGGCAGCAGAGGCAGCGTGACGTTGCAGCAGAGGCCGGCGTGACGTTGCACCAGCCTGAGGCCCGCCTTGCGTTGTCCCGGGGAAGTTGTACCTGGATCCCGGGAACCTGGCAGTGGCTGCCTGCACAGGCTCCACGGAAGAGGGGTGTGGAGAGCGACCTGTGCTCGCACACAGGCCCCTTGGTGGCGGCAGCAGCAGCCTTAGCGTCTCCCGCCCGGCTCTTGGGTCCGCGGTTTTAGCCGCGGCTCGCGCCCGTCTCTGGGGTTCGCGCTTTTAGCCGCGGCTCGCGCCCGTCTCTGGAGTTCCTTTAAGCAGCGCTCTTAAACCCCTCTCCTCGCGCACCGGGAAACAAAGAGGGAAGAAAAAGTCTCTTGCCTCTTCGGCCGGTGCAGGCTTTTCCCCGAACTCCCTCCCGGCTAGTCGTGGTGCACTAACCCCTTCAGGCTATGTTCAAGCCGCCAACCCCAGTCCTCTCCCTGAGCTCTGTCCAAAACCAAAACCCGAGCCTCAGCTCGCAGCCCCGCCCGCCCCGGCGGGTGAGCAGACAAGCCTCTCGGGTTGGTGAGTGCTGGTCGGCACCGATCGTCTGTGCAGGAATCTCCCCGCTTTGCCCTCCGCACCCGTCGCTGTGCACTACTCCGCGGTCCCGAAACTCCCCCCTCTGCCTCCCGCAGTCTCCGCCCGCGGAGGGGCTTCCTAGTGTGTGGAAACTTTTCCTCCTTCACAGCTCCCTCCCACTGGTGCAGGTGCCGTCCTTATTCTTTTGTCTCTGTTTTTTCTTTTGCCCTACCCAGTTACGTGGGGAGTTTCTTGCCTTTTGGGAGGTCTGAGGTCTTCTGCCAGCCTTCAGTAGGAGTTCTGTAGGAGTTGTTCCACGTGTGGATGTATTTCTGGTGTATCCGTGGGGAGGAAGGCGATCTACGCGTCTTACTCTTCCGCCATCTTCAAGGTCCCCCCTGGGTAAAATTTTTGTTTAAAGAACAGAACTGCTTCTTAAAAAGAAAGTTTGCAAACTCTTTTCTTGTAGGCTGCCTCCAATGCCTTATAAAAAAAGAAAAACAGAAAAGTGAAAGCGCGGTTAGAATCTTACAGTGCACGCATCTCAGGCACTTGGAGGAAGAGCCCACATCTTCTTTATCCATTCATCTGTCGATGGACACTTAGGTTGCTTCCATGTCCTGGCTATTGTAAATAGTGCTGTAATGAACATTATGGTACATGACTCTTTTTGAACTATGGTTTTCTCAGGGTATATGCCCAGTAGTGGGATTGCTGGGTCATATTGCAGTTCTATTTTTAGTTTTTTTAAGGAACCTCCATACTGTTCTCCATAGTGGCTGTATCAATTTATATTCCCACTGACAGTGCAAGAGGGTTCCCTTTTCTCCACACCCTCTCCAGCATTTATTGTTTGTGGATTTTTTGATGATGGCCATTCTGACTGGTATGAGGTGATATCTCATCATAGTTTTGATTTGCATTTCTCTAATGATTAGTGATGTTGAGCATCCTTTCATGTGTTTGTTGGCAATCTGTATATCTTTGGATAGATGTCTATTTAGTTCTTCTGCCCATTTGTGGATTGGGTTGTTTGTTTGTTTTGCTTTGTTTTTTTCGATATTGAGCTGCATAAGCTGCTTGTATATTCTGGAGATTAATCCTTTGTCAGTTGCTTCATTTGCAAATATTTTCTCCGATTCTGAGGGTTGTCTTTTGGTCTTGTTTATGTTTTCCTTTGCTGTGCAAAAGCTTTTAAGTTTCATTAGGTCCCAATTGTTTATTTTTGTTTTTATTTCCATTTCTCTAGGAGGTGGATCAAAAGGGATCTTGCTATGATTTATGTCATGGAGTATTCTGCCTATGTTTTCCACTAAGAGTTTTATAGTGACTGGCCTTACATTTAGGTATTTAATCCATTTAGAGTTTATTTTTGTGTATGGTTCTAGGAAGTGTTCTAATTTTATTCTTTTACATGTAGCTGTCCAGTTTTCCCAGCACTACTTATTGAAGAGGCTGTCTTTTCTCTATTTTATATTCTTGACTCTTTTATCATAGATTAGGTGACCATAGGTGCATGGGTTTATCTCTGGGATTTCTAACCTCTTCCTTTGATCTATATTTCTGTTTTTGTGCCAATACCATACTGTCTTGATTACTGTAGCTTTGTAGTATAGTCTTAAGTCAGGAAACATCACAGTCTTGCATAGAGCTGGGACAAGAATCCTTGAGGCAGAGGCTGCAGTTAGTTCAAAGGCCTTGGAGCAGAAATGAGCTTGCTGTGCTCCAAGAACGATAAAGGAGCTAGTATAGTTAGTGGGAATTGAGGAGGTAGGGGAGTGGTGCACCCTGAGGTAGGCAGAGCCCATATCATGCTGGGCACAGCAGGCCATGTTAAGGGGATTTTGCTTCATTAAATAAGTGGGGAATACTAATTAAAGCCCATAGAACAGAACCTGGCACAGGGGCATTGCTGAATAAGTGTTAGTGATCAAGATGGTGTATATGATGGGAAACTGCTTGAGATTCTAGATCAGGGCACTGATTGATTTGTATTTTAAAGATATCACTCTGGCTGCTGGGTGTGTAGAGAATGGATTTCAGAACAGGGGTTAAGTGTGTGTGATAAAAATGGAAGCAGCCAAACCCATTAGTGGCTATTGCAGTGTTTTACGTGAGAAGCGTGTTGTTTTAAGAGTTTGGACACTCTTCTGGTTTCAGTAGGGAGCCGCCAAAACTTTCTGATCAGGGAAGTGACATGATCAAACAGTATCTTCCCAATTATTAAATGAAATGCCCTTTTAATCATGTTTTAAATAATACTTTTCTAAAGAAAATTCCAAAGTGGCTCCAGACTTTGCTACTTTGTTTGTCTTTATGAATTCCATATGTAGTTTTCTTTGGGTGGACTTAAAGTGCAGTTCTTTTATGAAACAAATTTATTCACTCCCCTCCTCCTACCCCATATGCTTACAAGGTTATAGAGATACCATATAAATTGTACACTAGTGTTTTGCTTGATCAATTATAAACACAGGCTTTTTAGGACAATGTTCTACATGGAAGCAGATAATCATGTTAGTCATGATTAAACTCTATACTTGTGGAGAAATCTGGTATGAATAACACAAGATGGCAATAGTCTGCTTATTCCTTGATACAAAGTTACCACACTTCCTTGAGAAATTTCAATCCATTTTATTATCTTACCATTATTTAATTTTATAAGCTTGCATTCAAAATATCCACATTAAAAAACTGATGCTTAAATTGAAAGTCAACTCAGATAACCATCATTCCTTAAGCACATTCACCTCAAAAATATGTTAGTGAAATATTTTTTAAGTAACTATCTTCATGGAAATCATTTAAGGAAGGTTTTTATTTAGCCAATTCCTAACTAAGTATATATCATTTTATAACATCTTTCCAAGAGTAAATGAATCAATGAATTAAATTAGTACATTCATGGGGTGTTGCTTAAGAGATTTATATATGAGATAGTTCTCTAGATTGTGAAACCTCAGCAACAGTATGTTACCATAGTAATCATCACTTCCTTAGTAATTGTCTGATCATGTGTTATACTTGATAACAACAAGTAGTTAAGATAATATGATGGTTTGAAAACTAAGTACATTAAAGGAAACTTTGAAACTCTAAGAGGCACAGACATTAATTTTCTCATTTTTAGCTGATTTCACCTCCAGTCTAGGAAAATCTCCAGATTTTATATAATTGCAGGATTTAAGCACTCATTATTATTAAGTTTCCACAATGGCCAATAATAAAAACCTCTATTTTCTGACAAGAAAAAAAGCTGCCATTTTATTTTACAACCTAGAAGACAGTTGCTAGGGTATGATCAAATGTATGACATAATAACAAGTCACCATCTGGTGTGATAGCAGAGCTTTGCTCTTGTGTGACTCAACTAGCTGCAAATTGGACTTAAGTTAATCATTGCCTAGGCTCACTTCAACAAAGGGCCAAAAACATCATCTGCCTTAAAGTGCTAGCTGGTTAAAGAACACTTGTCACAATGACCTTTAAGCAAACCTCTTTAAAAGGCTCTGAAAGTTGTTGAATATCTTGGTGTTCTAGTTGTTGGTTGCATCAGCCTTTGCTATTCCCGTATTAAATAATTGGATTACTCACAGGTAAATTTTCACTAGAGATGCAATATCAAACAGAAAGTCAGAGACTGCCAGTGGCATATAGGACTATCACCTTCATATTTTTTTGAGGCAGAACAGTGGGCTTGCTGTCAGTTTTTTCTTTAACTTTAGTTGATCTGCTCCTTCAACAAACTTTGCAAATGCTTTCTTCTGGTATTATTGTGTTAATATGTGCTTACTTTTGTAATGACACTTGAGCTGCTTATTACAAAGGGAAAAAAACAACCACCAGGAAGGAAAACTTGGTGCACATCAGAGTTCACAGTAAAATGGTAAACTTCAATGGAGGAAGTATAGTCTATACTTTTTTTAGTGTTAGATTGGGTTCCCATTGTTTATCTATCTGCTTAGACTGACAGTTCTGAAAATTAATGGTTTTGCTTCAGTTATGATGGATATCCTTCACAGACATATTGGAGTGTGATAGAAAAATATCTTTTTTGGAGACTTGCCATATAGTTTCCCTCCCCACCTCAAAAAATTGCATGTGCATCAGAGACAGATATTTCTATCAATATGTGGTTGGGATACTGAGGCTCATGAGACAGATTTTAAAACAAAATACTTTGCTCTATTCTTATCTCTTCTCTACAGATAATGCAAGAGAAGACTGTTTCATGTGCAGAGAATCAGACAACCTGCTATAAAATCAGAGAGCAGAAACACATTCAGCTTAAAATTCCACTTATCCCTGTCAAGTGTTTTCTTCTGCCATTTATCAATTTATTTCTTCTAAACTACCATAGATACTCTGTGCATTGAAAACATTTTTATATAGTACAGTGATGTATCACAGATGGATTCCACTTATAACATTGACTCATTCAATAACCATTTGTAAGATAATGACTTTTTAAAATCTTATCTTATTGTTATATTTTTTCTTAATATTTCAAGGAACAAAATTTTATTTACCTGTTTTGAAAGGGAAGCTTAATGCTATGGGATGTCTATATATGTTGATTATTGCATTTTGATTATCTTGAGAGTTTATTATTGTTAGTTTCCTTCTGCATGTGTGTTTCCTACATTTCTGCTCAATCTTCTCTACACATTTTGAGAAAAAAAATGAAGAATATGTTTTCTTATGTAATCCCCATCACCTCAACCCTACTTTTCACATTATATTAGTATAAAACAATAATCACTACTGCCAGCGGTAACAAAGAGCTAAATTAACATAGGAACTGGCTTGGTGGTTCCCTTCTCTGAGCTACTATTGCAATTATAGTGAGTAGCGTGGAGTTTTTGTTCTTGCATATTAGTTCTATCTCTCCACCTACTTAAATTTGCTTAATTCAGATAATAAAATTTATTTGGGGATGGATAATGGGGAACTAGAAACTAAGAACTAGAAAATGGCACTCACTGCTACTGGCTGACGTATTTCTCTCCCATAGCCTGCCTGCTACCCCAGCCCTAGTTCTTCCTCTTTTCTACATCTGCACTTTGCCTTACCTGCTAAAAAGAAATATTACTGTCAACTCTCCAATGCAATTTCATTTTTTTCTAGATGAGACATTAGCAGGAATTGAATGCTAGATCTAAATCATCTAGATTCGTCTCTTTCCCCTATATCCCAAAGCTAAAGCTAATAAGGAAAGTGTGAAATAAAAACATGCATGTCATATTTTTTCACTATGTTATCTCTTATAAATGCAACAGTATTACTGTTTAATAAAGTCATATTTTATGTGAAGTATTAAGGACAGACAGAATGGATTATAATATGTAGAATCACCAGAGATAAATATGCCTTATTAAGAAAAAAAGTCTTATAAAAGGGGCTGCTTGTATTTGCACATTGTGGATACCTGAGTGTTGAATTTAATAGTCAGGTATAATACAATAGTCCAGTTATCAAAATATGAGTACCTCGAGTTTAAGTATAGAATTTAAGAAGATAAGAGAACTTGTTGCCTAAGTTACATAGTACATATGATTTCACTATACGTATATATAACTATAAAATTTATTTCATGGACCCTGATATTAATCTCTAGCTCACCTTACTAAGGAGCTTGTAATAATCTTTGACCAGTGTGACCAAGGGAATAGCTTCTGGACAGTTCAATCTGTTCCCATGTGCCATGTTTCATATAATTTTAGTTTCACATGGTCTGATATTATTGAGATACTGGCTTTGCGATTATTTACTGATTCTTGGTCATTTATGCACGAGCTCAAAGAACAGCCATTAATTAAGTGTCAAATCTGCAATCATTGATGTTTACAGAGGGTTTTCCTTCCCTTTAATGTGCTCAACTGAATGTCATGGGTGTGCTTTTCTACCTTTCCATTCTGAGAACCTATGTTCTCTATGGCATCTGTGTGCTACTTCCGTGGTAAAGGACCACTGTTATTGTTGCCAAGTTTAAAACCTATTCACTGTGAATACTCATTTTTCTGCTTAGAGTTTTGACTTTAAATAGATATTTTACTGTGTGGAAAAACAGACTCCAAGTCATTTCTTCAGCTCAACAATTAAAGACCTCTCCTCCTATCGACCACTGTTTCTCCTTAGCCATGAGCAGTAGTCACTCAGAATTTGCTCAGGGGAGTCACAATTTACTCACTTCATGCTCACTAATACTTACAGAAGTGTTAGATTTTGATTCCAGTTTTGTCTTTGACTCTACACATTTATTATGGAAGTAACAACTGGTGGTACCTGCATTTCATGATGAAAGGACTTCACATTCAGCTGGGCTAAGAGGTACACAGAATACCTGAGAAAGTTTAATACATCCTTCATGGCAGGTTTGAGCAATATATTCCAAACTACAGTCTACCAAGAGGCATATATTTGGAAGTGGCTTTCCCTGTTCTATTACTTTTATCCCTGATCTTTGTGTCTTGAATTGGATTCTTTATTAAAGACATTCAGATCATGTCTTCTGATTGCATTCATTCTGTGTCTGTCTTTACTCTCTCAGTTGTAACTCCTCCTCACCCTTCAGTTTTGTTGAACTCTTCTTTTCACACCAAGGTCCAGCCTCTTCTCATTTCAGTATCCGACAGGGCTTGTTACTAGTTTTATCTGTTTCATCTACTTTTATTGGTGGATACCTGGATAGAGTCCCTTACCATGGTCTGATGCCAGCTTGAAATATCTCAAAATCATTTATTTTTCTTAAGAAGATTAACTTCTTGCCAGAATACCTCCCGTGTTTTATTGTATTAAAATGTCTCTTTTCCTAGACTTCATTTATTAAGCACTTATTATTACCATTATTATATTCCAGACATTGTGGTAAGTGGTTTACCAGTACAATATCATGAAATTCTCACAGTAGCTTTGTGAAATAGGTAGCTGGCAGTATTTATATCTCCATTCCATAGATGAGAAAACTGAGACAATCATGTTAAATAAATTGCCCACACAACTAGTTAGTTGTGGGTTTTTATCATAGCAATTTCATATGACATTCTTCAGTTTTATTTTCCATGCACTACAAGACTTGAGATTTGCTTCTATTTTTAATATAGGCTCCAGTATTTCCAGTATTATTTAGGCTTCTGCTAGATTCCAATGGGCGCAGGAGCATTAGGGACATAGCGAGGGAAGGAATGTTTTCTGCCTCACACAAACATTTTGCTCTCACTGGCTGCAAAATTTTTTAGGAGTCAATATTCTTTAGTAAATGGAGGTGTACTTCATATTTATATTAAAAATAACTAACAAAATGCAGAATGATTTAACAAGTGATTATGCTAAATATTTTTCAACTGGCAAATATTTGAAATAGACTGGAAAGAATCGCTTTTAGATGAAATATAACAATATAAGTGCAACTCATTTGGACTTGTTCACCATAGACACTAAACTGTACCAATTAACATTATAAACTTTACTCAAGAAACAATTTAAATTATGGTGGGATTGCTAAATATTCTTTACCACTCCTCGCAACACCCAACACAATGTAGTGTTTAAATAATACAGTGCTCTCAGATTGTTTCATGAGTGTTACGTTTGATTACCCAACTAGATTTTTCTCTCTGGATAACAATTCTTGTTTTACATCATTCTTTTATTGCAGCACAGAATGTAATAGATAATAACAAATTGTAACTTTTCTCTCAAATAGTGGAGTTTAGTTTCCTAGGCCTGCCATAACAAAGTACCACAAACTGCGTAGGTAAAATAACAGAAATTTATTCTCCCACAGTTTTGGAGGTTAGCTATCCAAAATCAAGGTGTCGGCAGTGCCAGGCTTCCTCCAAAGCCTCTGGAGGAAGATCCTTCCTTTCCTCTTACAGTTTCTGGCAGCCCTAGGTATTCAGTGGCTTGTGGCAGCATAACTCAAATCTTTGACTCTGTCTTCATATAGCATTCTCCCCTGTGTGTATGCCTGTGTCTCTTCCCCTATCCTTATTAGGACACCATTCATATTGGATTATGGCTGACCCTAATGACCTCATCTTAACTTGATTATACCTGCAAAGACTCTATTTCCTAAAGATTCTATTTCCCAAGAAGGTCACACTCACAGGTGCCAGGAATTAGGACTTCAACATATCTTTTTGAGGGAAACAAAGCAACCTGTAGCATGGTGTTTTGGGAAAAGACAAGGTTTTTGTAATTCATTTGTCACTTAAATTCTACTCTAGACTGGGTGCAAAACCTACTCTTTAATTCCATTCCAATTTCCCTCTTATCTTAGACCGGAGGTTGGCTAACTACAGCCCATGGGCCAAATCTCACCCACCACCTGTTTTTGTACAGCCATAAGCTAAGAATGAATTTACATTTAAAAAATTGTGGTAGAGATAACATAAAACAAAATCTACCATCTGTACCATTTTTTAATGCACAGTACAGTAGAAATAACTGCATGTACACTGTTGTACAATAGATCTCTAGAACTTTTTTATCTTGAAAAACTGAAACTCTATGCCCATTAAACAAAAACTCCCCATTTCCCCCTCCCCTCCAGCCCCAGGTAACCACATTCTACTTTCTGATTCTGTGAGTTTGATTAATTTAGATACCTCATATAACTGGAATCATGCAGTATTTGTCTTTTGGGGACAGACTTCAAACTTATTTCACTTAGCATAGTGTCCTCAAGGTTCATCCATGTTGTAGTGTATGACAGTATTTCCTTCTTTTTTAATGCTGAATAATATTTCAGTGTGTATATATACCATATTTTCTTTCTCCATTTATCCGTCAGTGGATTTTAGATTGCTTCTACCTCTTGGCTATTGTTAATAATACTGCAGTAAACATGGGTGTGCAAATACTTCTTTGAGATCTTGTTTTTATTTCATTTGGATATATATCAGGAAGTGAAATTGCTGGACTGATGGTAATTTTAAATTTTTGAGAAACCTTCATACTGTATCCCATAGTGGCTGCACCATTAAAATTCCTACCAACAGTGCACAAGGTTCCAATTTCTCCACATGCCTTTGAGTATTTGTAGTCTGTTTTAGTGATTGTGGCCATCCTAATGGTGTAAGTTGATATCTCATTGAGGTTTTGATTTGCATTTCTGTCATTATTTGTGATGTTGAGCATCTTTTCATATGTTTGTTGGCCATTTTTGTATCTTCTTTGGAGAAATGTCTTTTCAAGTCCTTTGCTCATTTTTTAATTGGGTCATTTGTCTTTTTGTTGTTAAGTTGTAGGAGTTTAATATGTGCTGGATATTAACCATTTATCTAACATGTGGCTTACAAATATCTTCTTCCGTTCTGTAGGTTGGCTCTTCACTCTGTTTATAGTATGTTTTGCTTTGCAGAAGTATTTGAGTTTGATGTAGAACACTTTATCTATTTTTGCTTTTGTTGCCTCTGCTTTTTATGTCATATCCAAGAAATCATTGCCAAATTCAATGTCCTGAAATTTTTTCTTGTTTTATTCTAGAAGTTCTATAGTTTTAGGTCTTTAATCCGTTTTAAGTTAATTTTTGTATACTGTGTAAGGTAATGGTACAACTTTATTATTTTGCATGTTTTCCCAGCACCATTTGTTGAAGAGACTGTCCTTTCCCAGTGTGTAGTCTTGGCAGCTTTGTTGAAGATCACCTGGCCACGTATACAAGGGTCTATCTGGGCTCTCTTTTCTGTTCCACTGGTCTACATATCTACATATCTTTATGCTAGTACCACACCATCTTGATTATTGTTGCTTCATAGTATATTTTAAAATTGTGAAATATGAAGCTTCCAACTTCTTTTTAAAGTTTGTTTGGTTTTGGCTATTCAGAATCCCTTGAGATTCCATATGAATTTTTGAATTTTTTTTTCTATATCTGTGTAAGATGCTATTGGGTTTTTGATAGGGAATGCATTGAATCTGTAGATTGCTTTGGATAGTATGGACCATTTAACAATATAGAACTTCTAATCCAGCACATGGGATGCTTTTCATTTGTATCTTTCATTTCTTTTAGCAATATTTTTTAGTTTTCAGTGTACAAATCTTTTGCCTCCTTGGTTAAGTTTCTTCCTAAGTGTTTCTTTCTGATTCTACTATAAATAGGATTGCTTTTTAAATTTCCTTTCAGATTGGTTATTGTTAGTGTATAGAAATGCAACTGAACTTAGAGTGTTGATTTTGTATCTAGCAACTTTGCTGAAATTAATTTTTAACAGTTTTTTTTTGTGTGTGAAATCTTTAGGGTTTTGTACATATAAGGTCATTTCATCTGTGTACAGTGATAATTTTACTTATTTATTTCCAATTTGGATGCCTTTTATTTATTTTTCTTGTCTAAGTGCTCTAGTTAAAACTTCAAGTACTATGTTGAATAGTAGTGGTGAGTGGTCATCCTTCTTTTGTTCCTGATCTAAAGGAAAAACTTTTAGTCTTTCACTGTTAAAGATGATGTTAGCTGTAGACTATTCATATAGGGCTTTATCATGTTGAGGTAGTATCCTTCTGTTCCTAGTTTGTTGAATTTTTGTTGAATTGTTTAGTTTTGAAAGGATGTTGAATTGTGTCAATTTTTTTATCAGTTGAAATGAGTATGTGTTTTTTGTTCTTTATTCTGTTAATGTGGTATTTATATTGATTGTTTTTAATATGTTGAACCAACCTCCTTGCATCCCTGTATAAATCCCAGTTGGTCATAGTACAATATTTTTTTCTATACTGTTGAATTCAGCTTCCTAATAGTCTATTGAGGATATTTGAACCAATATTCATCAAGGATTTTGGTCTCTAGTTTTATTTTTTGGTTGTGTCTTTGTCTGGTTTTGGTATCAGGGTGTTGCTCTCTCCTTGAATTCTTTGGAAGGTTTTGAGGAGGATTGGTGTTTGTTCTTCTTTAAATGTTTGGTATAATAATCCAGTGAAACCATGTAGTTCTGGGCTGCTCTTTGTTGGGAGGTTTTTGACTACTACTTCAGTTTCCTCACTAGATATAGTTCTGTTCAGAGTTTTTACTTTTCATGATTCAATCTTGGTGGGTTGTATGTTTCTAGGAATTTATCCATTTCTTTTAGGTTAGCAAATTCATTGGCCTATACTTATTCATAGTACTCTTTCATAATTTTTTAAATTATTTGGTAACCATCCTAATGCCCCTCCTTCATTTCTAATTTTAGTTCTTTGAGTTTTCTTTTTTCTTAGTCTAGCTGAGAATTTGCAACTTTGTTGATCTTAAAAAAAAAACTCGATTTCAGTGATTATATTCTATTGTTTTTCTGTTCTCCATTTTGTATCTCTGCTCTAATATTTTAAACTTCCTTCCTTCTGCTACTTTTGGGTTAGTTTGTCTTTTTCTAGTCCCTTGAAGTGTAAAGTTAAGTTGTTGACTTGAGATTTTGTTTAATGTGTTTATCACTATGTATTGTATTATCAATATTCCCTTCTTAGAACTGCTTTTGCTGCATCCATAAGATTTGGTGTGTTGTCTTTTCATTTTAATTTGTCTCCAATATTTTCTAAAATCCCATGTGACTTCTTCTTTGACTCATTGGTTGTTTGAGTGAGTTGTTTAATTTCCACAAATTATGGAGTTTCCTCTCTGGTATTGATTTCTAATCTCATTCTACTGCAGTTGAAGAAGATACTTGGTATTATTTTAATCTCCTTAAATTTGTTAATATATGTATAGATTTTTGTGTCCCAATATGTGGTTTGTCTTGGAGAATGTTTCATATGCCCTTAAGAATAATGTGTATTCCGTTGATGTTGGGTAGAGTTTTGCATATGTCTGTTAGGTCCAGTTGGTCTGTAGTGTTGCTCAATTCTTCTATTCCCTTATCTATCTTCTGTCTGGTTGGTCCATTCATCACTGAAATTTGGGTATTAAAGTCTACTGACATTATTTTCTATTTCTCTCTTCAGTTCTATCAATGTTTGCTTTATATATTTGTGAGTTCTAATGTTAGGTGTATATACATTTATAATTGTTCTATCTTCCTGCTGAATTTGTTTTCTTATCATTATACAATGTCTTTCTTTATCTCTTGTGATTGCTTTTGTCTTCAAGTCTATTTTGTCTGATATAAGTATGGCCACTCCTGCTCTCTTTAGGTTTCCATTTTTACAGACTACCCTTTTCTATCCTTTCAGTTTTGGTCTATGTGTGTCCTGAATTTAAAGTAAATCTGTTATACACAGCATATTGTTGGATGCTGTTTTTTTTTCTTTTTAATTAATTCAACCAGTAACAACATTGGGTGAATTTTCCACTCTTCTCTTCGCTTCTCGAGAGAGAAGTCAGAAGTTTGAAGTTTTCTCCAAATCTTGCAGTTCTGTGCTAGGAGGAGGGGCTCTGGTCAGTGACTTCCACAAATGTGCCTACCATGTTTTGATGCAGTTAGCTTATCTGTCACCTAGGATGCAGAAACCTCTGAACTAGTCTGGATTTCTTACAAAGGTAATTGGTCCATGTATTGCTGTTAAGTCAGTGTCTCCATGGAAGAAGAAGGGTTGGGGGCTTCCTGTTATGCCATTTTGCTAACATCATTCCTTTGGATTTTACATTTCTAAATGGTTGAAAGAATTTAAAAGAAGAATAATATTTTGTGGCATGTGAAATTTATATGAAATTCAAATTTCAGTGTTTATAATTAAAGTTTTATTGGAACACATCCACACTCATTCATTTACATGTTATCAGTGACAGCTTTTGTACTACATTGACAGAGGTGAGCAGTTCCACAGAGAACTGCAAGAGAGTTGAGCAACTTCCACAAAGCCTGAAATATTTACTATCTGGCCCTTTGCAGAAAATATTTGCTGACACCTGGTCTAGATTCCTGAAGACCTTTTCCTGATGACCCACATAGGACTAAGAAATGTAAACCCAGGCCAAATTTAGTAAACAGTACTTCATAGTGTGCTTTAGCATGGAAATAATAATACTTGCTAATATTTTTGAGCACTTACAGTGGTCCAGGTACTTTGTAAGGGCTTTATATATTTTTTCACAATCCTCATTATAACCCTAAGAAATTTGTATATTATTAGCTCCAATTCAGAGATGAGTAATGGGAGTTTCATAGAAGTAAATTAACTTGTTCAATAATATAAATATAGGATGTCAGAGGGACTTCTCAGATCTTTTGACTCCAAAGTCATTGCACTTTCTACTACTATATGGCATTTAAGGACCCCAAACCCTGTCATTACAAGTAAGACTAGAACCAAGGTTGTAAATAACTATTCTGATAAGTGATAATTATAGTTGCTCTTTTTTCCTCTGCCTAGATCCCAAAGAAAGTGAGTTAGCTACTGCTATGGGTTAAGTTTTATATCCCCCAAAATATGTTGAAGTCTTACTCCCTGGCACCTGTGAATGTAATCTTACTTGTTAATGGAGTCTTTACAGATGTAATCAGGTTAAGATGCAGTCATACTCAATTAAGATAGGTCCTAATGTAATGTGACTGGTACACAGGGAAGTGAATGCCATATGACGACATGGAATCTTTCTGAGAACAAAAAAGAATGTCGTGTGGCAACAGAGGCAGAGACTGGAGTGATGCAACTACAAGCCAAAGAATGCCAAGATTGATGGCCACCACCAGAAACTAGAGAGAGACAAGGAAGAATTCTACCCAGAGTCTCAGGGGGATCATGGTCCCTTTGACATCTTGACTTTAGACTTCTAGCCTCCAGAATGTGAAAAAATAAATTTCTACTTTCAGTTACCCAGTTTGTGGTAGTTTGTTTTAAAGAACCTAGAAAAATAAAGTGGCTACCTAGAATTTCTTTGTTCTTAAGAAGTGCATGATGCCATTTTTTGATATAAGTTTTTTGGCTTTTTAATTTTATGTAGTTCAGTTGTATGTTGTATGGTTTTCTTGGGTTGTTTTTCCTCACATTCAGCTGTCATACATGTTTAATTAAACTCTTAATCATGCTAAAGTTGTTCATACAGAATATGAGACACCAGATGAATATAGCTCAAATTAATTTTAATATTTAAGTTTATAGAAACATTTTTATTCCCTAACAACTTCTGGAAAGTTATAAAAACATTTAGGCATAACTTTTTTCTTTAAGTCAATTCCATGTATTGCATCTATATTTTTTCTTTATGGAAAATCAAATGGTTCTGTCTAGATTAACATTAAATTATAGGTTAAATGCCAGAAAATTGAGTGTATTAATATATGATGACTGAGGTACCACTAAATAGCTGGAACCAATTATTTGATGGCAATTCAGCCTATGCCATTTCTTGGTAGAACCAATTAAAACCTTAATTTGTTTGAGAGGAACTTTAACCTGTTTTTAGGATACTGCTGCTTCCAGAAGGATTATTTTTCCTCCTCAGGCCCATAACACTCCCCAATATAATGAAGAAGAAGAGTGAAGAGGAAGGTGGAATTCTCTACTGATTCAAGAGGAACGAGGCCTTTTGCCTAGGAAGAGCCTCTAATGCACCTATCCCTGTCTACTGTTCAGTGTGTTCCTTTTCTAAACTACGTAAAGATTTTCCCTTGAGGCCTTTTTCTTGATTTCATATTAAACAAGTAAATGTAATGAAATAAAGGGTACTTTATGTGTTTGGATGACTCAATTTAAAGTTAACTATCAATGCTGAAATTTGTATCAAAGTTTAGTGTAGGCACTCAAAAAGAGCAAATTATTTGCTTCAAAAGGAATACCTCTTTTCAGCAAATGGTCCTGGGAAAACTGGATATCAACATGCAAAAGAATGACATTGGACCCTTACACTACATCATATATAAAAATTAACTCAAAATGGATCAAAGACTTAAATATAAGGGCTAAAACTATGAAACTCTTAGGAGAAAACATAAGGGGAAATCTTCATGACATTGGATCTGGTGCTGATTTATTAAGTATGTAACCCAAAACACAGGCAACAAAAGTAGACTTCATTCAGATTTAAAACTTTTGTGCATCAAAAAAACACTATGAAAAGAGTGAAAAGGCAACCCACCAAATGGGAGAAAATATTTAAAAATTATATATCCAGTAATGGATTAATATCCAGAACATACAAAGAACTGCTATAACTCAACAACAACAAAAACAAACAACCCAATTAAAAAATGGTCAAAGGACTTGAATAGACATTTCTCTGAATAAAATACACAAATGACCAATAAGAACATGAGAAGATAATCAAAATCAATAATCACTAGGGAAATGCAAGTCAAAATCACAATGAGATACCACTACACACTCATTAGGATGGCTATTATAACAAATAAACAAACAGAAAAAAATAACAAGTGTTATGAGAATGGGGAGAAATTGGAAATCTTGTACATTGCTGGTGCAAATCTAAAATGGTACAGTCAGTACGGTACAGTGGTTTCTCAAAAAATTAAACATAAAATTACCACATGAACCAACAATTCCACCTCAAGGTATATACCCAAAAGAACTGAAACCTAGGCCTTAAACAGATATTTGTGCCCATTGTTCATAGCAGCATTATTCATAATATTCAAACAGTAGAAACAACACAAATGTCCTTTTACAGATGAATGGATAAACAAAATGTGTTATATACATACAATAAAATATTGTATAATTGACATATAACTTCATATAAGTTTCAGGTATACAATATAGTGATTCAATATTTGTATATATTGTGAAATGATCACCACAATAAATCTAGTTAATAGCCACCACCATACATAGTTACAATTTATTTTTCCTATGAGAGGTTTTAAGGTCTATTCTCTTAGCAACTTTCAAATATGCAATGTCATAATATTAACTATAGATGCCATGCTGTACATTGCATCCCCATAACGAATTTATTTTAAAACTGAAAATTTGTACCTTTGACCCCCTTCACCCATTTCCCCCATCCCCACCTCTGGCAACCACACAACCACCAATCTGCTCTGTTTCTATGAGCTTGGGTTTTATTTTTTTAATATAGCATATAAGTGAGATATGGTATTTGTCTTTCTCTGTCTGACTTATGGGACCAAGAATGCCATAAAAGAAATTCATGTTGTCACAAATGGTAAGACCTCATTTTCCCCCAGTTTTTGTGCGATATAATTGACATACAGCACTGCATGAGTTTAAGATGTACAGCATACTGATTTGACTTACATACATCATAAAATGATTACCACAGTAAGTTTAGTGAATATCCATCATCTCATATGATACAAAATGAAAGAAAAAGAAACAGTATTTTTCCCTGTGATGATAATTCTTGAGATTTATTCTCTTAAGAACTTCCATATGTACCATACAGCAATGTTATATTAATGATAATATTAATCATGTTGTACATTACATCCCTAGTACTTGATTATCTTATAACTGGAAGCTTGTATCTTTTGATCATCTTCATCCAGTTGTCCCTTGTTGATTCCCCCACATCTGGTAATCACAAATGAGATCCCTTTTTCTATGAGTTTTTGTTTGCTTGTTGAAGTATAATTGACCTAAGCCATTATATTAGTTCCTGATGCACAATATGGTGATTTGATAT